>NC_057811.1:89358586-89591947 GCF_018294505.1 Triticum aestivum
TGTCGCTCAGACGTCCGACTGTGGCACGTTCGTTATTTACTTTTGATATATGCCCTTTATGCGATGTCACTCAGACGTCCGACTGTGGCACGCACTGTCATTTATATTCCATTATAAGCCCTTTATGTGGTGTCGCTTTGACGCCCGACTGTGGCATTGTTATTTTTATTTGTATCCTTTCGAGGAGTCATTCAGACACTCGATTGGCCTTCAGTATTACATTGGGATTTCGGGAGGACTACCGCCCGACTTCCTTTTTATTTCCCATGCATAGCTATTTTATTATCTGAGTGCGCATTATTAATCTGTTCAATATGCATCATGTTTACATTTGTTATATCTTATGTCCAAACTGTATTGCGAGTACTTTCATAGTACTCACCTGGCTTGTTGATTTGGCCAGATGTTGACGAAGGCGATCTCATGGATGAAGAGTTTGATAGTGAGTCCGACGCCTAGAGGAGTCCCAGTCAGTCCCGTGCGATCCTGGATATTGATCACTTGTATTATATACGCTTCCGCCACCCACAATAAGAATCCTCGAGCCTCACTCCGACGCTCGAAGAGCTATTAGATTCAGGAGTCATGTCACCCACTTCGCTGTGACATATCCAGCACCACTTTTATTACGAGTCAGTAGTTATGCCACCATATCCGCCTTTATGTTTATTATCGGCGTGCTTGTAATAAATTTGTTGAGAAGCCTCCGCTCAACCTTGTATTATATTTAGTACTCCTGGATATTGCTGTAATCAAGAAATTGTCTACCAGTAAGAAGGAATTCTTCTCTACTGGTCCGTAAAAGGGATCGGTTTCTCAATAAATGTTTTATTGGAAAACCGGTCATGACACAACACAGGCTGGGGCCCCGAGGCCGGCTCAATCTAGTACTTGTACCGGGTCCCCTTCGGCGGTATTCACGTCTTCATTGGCAAGATTGGCAAGCTGGGCCCTGAGCCTGGCATCTGCACCGACATCGTCAAAACGGCTCAGTGTGCGAGACCCGCCCGGGCTCAGCCCGCCATGAAGCGTGCCTTCGTGGGAGTCATCCACGGAGCGGAATCTGAGGTTAGATCGGCATCAGGTGGTGAAACCGTCGTTTACTCTGATGACGAGTCATCTACTGGAGAGACCGAGTCATTATACCAGCTGCAAGATGGCCGGTTTGGGGGCTGTTCCGATGGCGACAGTATTCCGGACCCCTTCGATCCACCGAGCCGGGTTGCGATCTTTATGGCCGGTATACAGCCTGCACAGCATTCTTCGACCGCAGCAGTAATGATTTCCAGATCAGTAGCAGCCATAATAGCCGGGGCAGGAGGCCCTGCGCGATCGCCAGCTCAGGTTTTGTCCGACTTATTTGACGCTTTGGCAATGCTACTAGCGGCAGAAGTTAATCCGGCGAATCAGGATGAGCATAACGCGGAAATTGCGAAAGTGAAGGATCAGATAGCTCAGGACAAAGTAGACCTGGCAGCTGAGGACACCAGGATGGCTGCAGAGCAGGCCGAGTTGGAGGCACAGGCTTACCGGCTTATGCTGGATCAGAGCGCATCAAATGATGTCATGAGGAGAAGGTACTGGTCTCACCTACCTCCGGTTTATGAGGCAAGGAATCTCTTTAGCACGCCAGGGGCAGGAACCAGCCAGTGGTAAACCGGGTGGAGGCACCTGGAATGGGGGTGCCAGTTCAGCCACGCGCGATGGATCCGCCTCGTCAGAACAATGTCCTGTCGCAGCACGTCTCAACGCCTCCGGGTCATTACTCTAACCCTTTGGATAACATCGTTGCCGCCGCTTCACGATTGGCAGCTCGCCCGATCGAAGGCGAGTCTCCAGTGGCAGTTGAAACACGACGGGCTAGAGAGCTCCTTCAGACAGCTTTGACTCAACAGCAGGCCTATTCGTACAGCCCCGAGAGGATTCATTCCACCCCTCGCCCAAGCCAGAGTTACAGCAGGCATATGGATGAACCGGCCATGTCGAGCAGTGCGCGGAATCGTAATCCGCCTCGTGGCCATAACACGGCGGGTAGCGGTGTTGATGCTCAGAACGTGGTGGACCAATGAAGAGCACGTCGAGAAGCCGAGTTAGCGGCGCAGTATGCAGCCCGTCAGCTTACTCCGGTTCGTCCGACAACTTCGGTGGAGCCAGGAGTTACCTCCAGTTCTTTGGGGGTGCCATGTCTCACCCCGTCTTTACGTAACGTACGGCTGCCCAAGGATTTCAAGGGTCCACGTAAGGTGCCCAATTACACTGCCGACTTATCCCCCGAGTCATGGGTCGAAAGCTATGAGATGGCGATGGACATGCTGGATGTGGATGATGCGGCATGTGCTAAATATTTCACCATGATGTTGGAGGGAACAGCTCACACTTGGTTGAAAAACTTGCTAGCTAACTCCATTGGGTCATGGGCCGAGTTAAGGGCCCGGTTTATCCAGAATTTCAAGGACACGTGCAAGCAGCCCATGTCAATTATGGACTTAGCTGCCTGTGGTCAATAGGAAGGAGAATCGATAACCCATTGGGTGCGCCGGGTTTCAGAAATCTTACATTCATCAGACCGCATCAACGCTGATACAGCAGTTTTAACGTTGGAAGGCAATTGCCGGTTCGCACCTCTGAAATTGAAGTTGGGACGGCTCAAACGTCACTGCAATGACATGGGGACGCTTATGGCAGCTCAGGTTAAGTATGCCGACTCTGATAGTACGAAGGACCCTGAGTCTGACGATGAAAAGCCGGGAAAGGGAAAGAAGAGCGGCAGCACCAAAGGGCAGCAGCATAACCCGGCGGGTCATGGAAACAGCGGTAAGCGTAAAGCGGATAACAGTTTAGATTTTGTGGCTAACACCAACATGCAGGATAATGGTCAGCATCGTAAGGGTAAACCGTCCCCGCGGAGTGGAGGATCAGGTCCCAATCTTGAGCGCCTGTTAAACCAGCCTTGCCCAAAGCACGGGTCGCGAGAAAGGCCAGCCACGCACCTCTGGAAGGATTGCTTTATTATGCGGGAGTTCAAAAATTCGGATCTTTTCCTATATGATCATGGACCGTCCGGCGGTTCATGACCCGGTTCTCATGGGTCGGGTTATGGTGGAGGCAGTTCTGGCTCAGGATTTCAAGGTAATCAAAGCGGACATGGAAATCAAGGTAGTCAAGGCAACCAGGGTGGTTATAATCATCAGGGGAATCAGCAACAGCCGCAGCACTCGGGTTACCAGAGCAACCCGAAGCAGTTGAATAGTGGGCAGTATCATGTCTTCACCACTAGCCTGTGCAAGCGCGATCAGAAGCTTCATAAAAGGGCAGTGAACTCCGTTGAACCGGCGGTGCCCCGTTACTTGCGCTGGTCTGAACAGCCCATTGTGTGGAGTCGGGAGGATCATCCGCCCCGGGTTGATAATCCGGGTCATCTGGCATTGGTGGTGGCGCCTCAGGTTGGAGGGTATAAGTTCACCAAGGTGCTCATGGATGGAGGGAGTAGTATCAATATTCTTTATTATGAAACCTTCCGTCGCATGGGGTTGACAGATAAAAATCTTAAACCGTCAAACACCGTTTTTCATGGTGTGGTGCCTGGTAAATCGGCGTATCCAGTTGGTAAGATAGCTCTGGAGGTTGCTTTTGGGGATGATCATGATTCGAGATCAGAGACATTGACCTTTGAAGTGGTAAAAATCAAGAGCCCGTATCATGCCTTGTTCAGACAGCCGGCTTATGCTAAGTTCACGGCAAGGCCCTGTTATGTTTATCTGCAGCTCAAAATGTCGGGTCATAAAGGGGCCATCACGATGCATGGGAGCCGTAAGATCGCTTTGGAATGTGAAGGAGGTGATGCAGCTTATGCTGAGTCGGTTTGTGCAACAGAGGAGTTGAAGTTCTACAAGGACAATGTTGATCCGGCGGATATGACTTCTTTGAAAAAGCCAACTACAGAGCATGATCCGGCCTTGAAGTTTAAATCGGCTGATGAGACTAAGCTGGTTGATTTTGTTCCTGGCGATTCATCCAAGCAGTTTAGCATCAGCGCTAACTTGGATCCAAAATAGGAAAGCGCGCTCATCGAGTTCATCCGTGAGAACCAAGACATCTTTGCATGGAAACCTTCTGACATGCCAGGTGTACCGAGGGAACTCGCTGAGCACACTCTTAACATTGATCCCAAGTTTAAACCGGTCAAGCAGTTTCTCCGCCGCTTCAATGAAGAAAGACACAAGGCCATTGGTGAGGAGGTAGCCAGGCACTTGGCGGTTGGGTTTATCATTGAAGTATTTCATCCTGAGTGGTTGGATAATCCGGTGCTAGTACTTAAGAAGAACGGCACTTGGCGTATGTGTGTGGACTACACAGATTTGAACAAGTCTTGTCCAGCAGATCCTTTCGCTCTCCCTCGTATTTATCAAATCATTGATGCTACAGCGGGTTGTGAGCGTTTGAGCTTTTTGGATGCTTACTCTGATTATCATCAGATCAAAATGGCAGTTAAGGACCAGGAGAAGACAACTTTTGTAACTCCCTTTGGAGCCTTCTGCTATGTGTCTATGCCTTTTGGGCTTAAGAGTGCCCAGGCGACTTATCAGCGCTGTGTGCAGAATTGTCTTCATAGTCAGATTGGGCGTAATGTTCATGCTTATGTGGATGATATTATGGTGAAGTCCAGGAAAGAGGAGACGTTAATAGATGATTTGAAGGAAACTTTTGATAACCTCCGGGTTTATAAGATGATGCTTAATCCGGCTAAGTGTGTCTTTAGTGTACCGGCAGGCAAGCTCTTGGGTTTTCTGGTGTCTAGCAGAGGCATTGAGGCTAATCGGAAAAGATCAAAGATATTACGTCTCTGGCTAAACCGGCGTGTATCAACGATGTTCAACGTCTGGCGGGCCGGATTGCAGCGCTGAGCCGGTTTATCAGCCGGTTAGGAGAGAAAGCAATCCCGCTGTATCAGATGATGAAGAAGACAGATAATTTTGTCTGGAGTGATGCTGCTAATGCGGCGTTTGAAGATTTGAAGAAGCAGTTAGCCGAGCCACCGGTCCTTGCTGCTCCGGTTGATAAGGAGCCACTGTTGTTGTATGTGGCTGCTAATGCCCGGGCAGTTAGTGTGGCCATTGTGGTGGAGCGCAAGGAGGCTGGAAAGGAGTATCCGGTTCAACGGCCGGTTTATTATATCAGTGAGGTGCTTATTGAGTCTAAGCAGAGGTACCAACATTGGCAGAAGCTGGTGTATGGAGTTTTCATGGCAAGCCGGAAGCTTAAACAGTATTTCCAGGGCCATCCTATCACTGTGGTCAGTTCTGCCCCTTTGGGGGATATAATCCAAAACAAGGAAGCAACTGGCCGGGTTGCCAAGTGGGCTATTGAGCTTGGACCTCACAGGTTAAAATATATGCCTTGGACGGCAATCAAATATCACGCACTTGTGGATTTACATCAATGACTGGACAGAGTTACAAGCGCCGGAAGAAAAGCCGGATCATACTTATTGGACTATTCATTTCGATGGGTCCAGGCAATTGGAGGGCTCGGGGGCTGGAGTCGTGTTAACTTCCCCACGAGGTGATAAGTTTTGTTATGTTCTCCGTTTAATGTTCCCCTGCACTAACAATGCAGCTGAATATGAGGCTTTACTCCACGGTCTTCGAATGGCTGAGGAGATGAATTTAAGTCGGGTTAAGTGCTTCGGTGACTCGGACCTGGTGGCTCAACAGGTGTCTGGTACTTGGGATTCCAAGGACCCGCTCATGGCAGCATATCGTCGAGAGGTGGATATTGTTACTGGTCACTTCAAAGGTTATCAGGTTGACCATGTGGACCGGCGAAAGAACGAAGCGGCGGACGCTTTAAGCCGTTTGGGTTCCCAACGTAAACCGGTTCCACCCAATGTTTTTCTAGATGTTTTACATAACCCGTCGATCAAGCTCCCTACAGAGGAGGGTGTGGCTGTTCCTGATCCGGAGGCTCAGTTGGTGGCGGCTCTTCATGTCATCCCAGATTGGACGGTCCCATATTTGGCGTATATGAACCGGGGCGAGTTACCGGAGGATGAAACTTTGGCCAGGCAGATAATCCGGTGGTCCAAGTCAATGACTATTGTCAATGAGGAATTACATCATTGCGGTGTGACAGGGGCGTTTCAGCGTTGCGTGTCTCCTGAAGAAGGCCGTGAGATTTTGCGTGAGGTCCACGAAGGAGATTGTGGTCACCATGCCGGTTCAAAGTCTCTGGTAGCCAAGGCCTTTCGTCACGGTTTCTATTGGCTGACGGCTCATGCAAATGCTGAGGACTTGGTCAAAAAGTGTGATGGCTGTCAAAAATTCTCATGGCACGCTCATGTACCGGCTCAAGAGTTGAGGATGATTCCAATCACTTAGCCGTTTGCGACTTGGGGGCTGGATATGGTTGGGACCTTTAAGAGATCTAAGGATAAGAAGACCCACCTTCTGGTGGCGGTTGATAAGTTTACTAAGTGGGTGGAGGCAGAGCCAGTCAGTAAGTGTGATGCAGCTACGGCGGTTCAATTCATCAAGAAGGTGATTTTCCGGTTTGGTTTTCCACACAGCATTATAACTGATAATGGCACTAATCTGTCCAAGGGTGCTATGAAAGAATTTTGTCAATGTGAGCACATCCGGCTTGACGTATCATCAGTGGCTCACCCCCAGTCTAATGGTCAAGCAGAGAGAGCCAATCAAGAGATCCTGACAGGCATCAACCCCGGCTCATGGTTCCTTTACAACGGATGCCGGGTTGTTGGGTGGAGGAGTTACCTTCTGTGTTATGGAGCATCAATACCACGCCCAACAGATCTACGGGTTACACGCCTTTTTTCATGGTTTACGGAGCAGAGGCGGTTCTCCCTAGTGACATCTGTCATGACTCGCCTCTTGTGGCGGCTTATGTCGAAGCTGACAATGAGAAGGCACGACAGGAAGCACTTGACCTGTTAGATGAGGAGCGTGACATTGCAGCAGCTCGTTCGGCGATTTACCAGCAAGATCTGCGTCACTATCACAGCCGCCGGGTTAGAACCAGAACTTTTCAAGAAGGCGATCTGGTGCTCCGACTCATCCAGGATCAGACTGATATGCACAAGTTATCCCCACCTTGGGAAGGACCCTTTGTGGTCAGCAAGAATCTGCATAACGGGTCATACTACCTTATCGATTTTTGAGAGCACAAAGACTCACGTAAATCGGAGGAGGAGACCCACCGGTCGTGGAATATCGCTCATCTTCGGCCTTACTATACTTGAGCCACAGGCTCTTCTTATGTACATAGTTATGACAATGTATATATTGTGATCAATATAATAAACCGGAGCCTCAGCTAAAGCGGGGTCTCTGTTGTTTTTCTTACATCATGTGTGGTTACATGGGGGCTTCTGTCTATAAAGCGGAGTTCTTTTTACCCACTGATCCGGCTTATAAAGCCATATATAAAAAAATCACTTGGGGGCTTGGTCGTATTCGAACCATAGCTACACCTCTTGATCGGCGTAAGGCCACCAGGGAAATCACTTGGGGGCTTGGTCGTATTCGAACCATCGCTACACCTCTTGATCGGCTTAAGGCCAAAAGGAAATCACTTAGGGGCCAAAGAGTGTTGGAAAAGCACAACTCAAACATAGGCACCCACTGAGCACAGCTCAAAATATTGCTTGGGGGCTCTTTGCTTCTCAAAGAACAAAGAGTCTACACCCTTGTAATAGGCTATCAAGCCAGGCTTGGAAGCCAGGTGTATTCACCTAAAACCCCGGGTTATCCTGCCTTCTTAAGTAAGCCACTCCGTCCAGGTAATCCTAGTATGACCCGCCGAACGTTTGACAAGTCAATCTCATAGACCCTGAACTTGTTAAAGTTAAAACGACGATTGGTTAATGTGAGGTCCATCTTAAAAGGCTTTGTAAAATGGTTTAAATCACTGGCCTGGCAGCCCATGAAAAGCCTCGCATGTTATTTTTATGCTTGTATTTGCCAAGTGTTTTCTCCTTTGATGAGGTTTATAATATCTTATGTTAAACTGACGTTTTTTGACCCGGCTGGGCTTTCAACTACAAGTTGACAGTACATGATCAGTTATAATCCGGTGTTTATTGACCCGGCCTGGTTTCGACTACACGTCGCCAGTATTATATATGGATAATACGGTGTTTATTACAACCCGGCACGGTTTTGTTATAAACCGGCAAAATATGGGAGGAGTTATCAATACTCAAGATTGGGGTTATCACCCTTACTACAAAACGTTGGTAAACCAACGATGCGATTCAATGTCACAGGTATCATCTATTTCATATTTGATTATTTTCAAATACAGCCTTGGTTATAAACCATGGCTATACATTTGGGCATCATGACCCGTCCGGCGATAAACCGCCAGGACACTTTCAACTTATTGTATGCAGGAACAACTTGAATAAACCGCTACAGATTATGAGCAGGCATAGCATATCTTAAAGCATGGCGGATTAACAGTGTCATGCAAAATACATATGCACGATGGCATAGCAGACCATGTGTTTCAACTAGCCTATTACAAGGCACTTTGATGCCCAAAGGGATAATTGTTTTTCAATCAAAAGTTGCAGTGTGCAGAAAGATAAACTGGCTTCCGGTTCATGCGTCATCGCCAGCCTGACTTGAAGGTTGTGGATCATCCTGTGCCGGTTCATACTCCTCCTCTCCACCCAGCGGCTGGAAGTCAATGGTTGTCCAGTCAATCCCAGTTAAGCTTGGAAGACAGCTTCATCAGTTATAAGGGTGGACGGTTCAACATCAGGGGCATAAGTATGCTTACGGATTGGCGGGATAAGATTCTGCACATCATAATTTGGTGCATTAACCCGTTTGTTGTCGGCATCGTAAATTGACTGGTAATGAGAAAGATCAGTTTCTTCAGCCAATTTACTATCCAGAGGACGCATTTCCCTTGTCAAAGCTCAGAGGTCATCATTGCCAAAATCTGATCCATCCTCCTTTATGCTCGGGTAGCCGTTGCCTACATCAGCCGGGTCAAGATCTGGCACCCATGCCTTAGCCCAGGTTAGCGCGGTCATAGCACCTGCCCTTGCAGCTAATTTTTTTAACTCCTCAAACCGGGCGGGCAGCATTGACAGCCTCTCTAATGTCTCCTTGATCAAGGATGGGGGCGGTTTATTATGTGAAGTTGTGCAGATGACCCGTTGAGCACCGGTATATAATTGCTCTATCAGTGTGTAAGTAGCTTTCAGTTTTTTGCGCATGTCTGAGCCAAGATGACTAACGCGGCTACCTGCAATGATCAAAGCATTGGTAAACCGGTAGTTTCAGGGATGTTGTTTCTTAACAAGTTTAGGAAGAAGATATTTACCAAAGACAGCAATGGTCATAGCATTGATTTGGCGCTTCAAACCAGTCAGTTCTTCTACTACCGGTTTAAGAGCTGCTTCAACGTCCTCCGCCCGCTTTAGCAGAGTGGCTTTTTCAGTATCCCATCCTACCCGTTCACCTTTAAAGCTTTCTTTCAGCTATTCTATGGATGTTAAAGCGCTGGTCAGGTCTTCTTTAGCTTTGGAAGTTTCTGCTTGCTGAGACTTGCTATTCTCTTGAAGGTCGGTGATTTGAGACTCCTTTTTGCTCAGCTCAGCCTGCAAGAGACATTTAATGCGTTGGTAGTGCATATTAAAAGTCCCAAGCACATAACAAGTTATACACTTGGCACTTGGGGGCTAATGCATATTGCTTTTTATCAACCGTCACTTTAAGTCCCAAGCACATAACAAGTTATACACTTGGCACTTGGGGGCTAATGCATATTTTCTCAAGTCGGATTTATGGATTTTTTATCCTCAATCAAATTACAAAGATGATTATCACGAATTTTGGAAGCTTTATGACAGAAAGGTGCCGGTTCATCTTAAAAGTATAAACCGGCCCTTGGGGGCTACGCAGGCAAAGTTGAAGTATTATAAAGTCCCGATTTACATTGATATGGTAAACCGTTATGTAAAGTGATATTACAAATTGAACACAAGAGGGAAATATTTATGTAAAGTGATATTTACCGCATACGGTTCCTTCATCAGGCCCACTAAACCGGCTTCATAGTCGCAGCTTGTGTACAGGCGGTTTAAGAATCCAGAATGAATATCTTGGGCATTCAGGTGGGCATAGCTTGATAAATCTGTCTTTCACTTGCCCTTGCCCATAGCAGAAAGTTCTTCCTTAGCACTATGCTTTGATAAAGCGACAGGATTGCCAGGGGTGGTGTGGCCGATGCCAGGAATCATAATATCGTCTGTATTATCATTAGCAGCTTTCACCGGACTCGATGGTTTATCAGCTGTTTTTGCTGGGCTTGGCGGATCAGCAGCATGAATTATCGGATCTGTCTCCACTGGCTCAACAAAAGTATCCTGAACTGGAGGTACCGGATCGTCCAAGATAGCATCAGCATTTGGGCCCAGTGGTTCTGGGGTCCTCTCCGGTTCAGTGGCCGGGTTATCATCAGACGGTTTATCTACTTTGGCCTTCTTTCTGGGTCTGGCTTTGGCACTGAAAGAAGCAGATATAAAGGTTAGTACAATAAACAGGTATAAGACATAAAGGATGAAATTTTATATGCTCACCCAGGAACAGTCTTGAGAGGAGGGAGTTGTGTGGCTGTTGACTCGCCAGACAATGAATGAGGAGTTCCCTGATAATTTGAATTGGACGTATTAAGAGGTTGTCGGAAATAACCCGCCTTGGGATAAGAAGTATCAGAAATATATGAGACCTCGGATCGGCGTTTCCGGACGGGAGTGTTCGGTAAACCGGCTGAGGTAACTACTTGGCCGATGTGCCGGGTTGTGCGGCGAGCTTCATGTTGCTGCTTCTTCAAAAGAAAGTTTGGGTCCAAGTGAGCTAGGGGTGAGAAAATCTTACTTTCCGGTTTGCTTGACGGATTTTCTGTGTTGGCAGAGGATCTGAACCGGAGGAAAGAGTAATTACCTCTACATCATCAGCTTGGCTGCCTTCAGCGTCATCCTGATAATAGTCATTGTCAATGAGGTGTATGAAAAAAGAACCAAGGGAGTCAAGTTCTACCTCTGATTCCGGATTATCCAGATCATCATCAACATTTGGTTCAGAGGATTCAGCGGTTCTCTTCTTGGCAGGTTTTTTTATAACCTTAGTCTTGGGGCGAGGTGTCTTTGCAGGTTTATCCTGTGGTTTCTTCTTCCAGAACGGATCATCACCCTGTCAAAGATGGACAAAATTTTGAGGGAATATTTAAAAGGATCGGGCTACAACAAAAAGTTATATGATTCTTACAGTTGGCGGTTTATTGGAAGCGCAGAAAGGACTTAGCCCTGTCTTGCTGCAGACAGCCTCCGGTTCATTCAATATTTTCTTGACAGCTTCAGTAACTTCAGCTTCTGTTAGTTGAATGTCAATATGCCGTTGAGGGTCTTTCAAGTTCCCTGTGTACTCGCACATTAAACCGGGGCGTCGGCTTAAAGGCAGAATACTCCAGGAGATCCATCAATGGACAAAATCAACACATGTTAAACCGTTCGCAATGAAGGCCTGAAGCTTTGAAAGTTGTGGTGCATACTTGGATCGTTCTTTGGCGTTAAGTCATTGGGGAAATGGATGTGTGTTGGTAAGCCGGTGAGGACGATAACCTGGCAGTGGATTTTCATCAATTGGAGACGTGTCTCGGCAATAAAACCAAGTCCGATTCCAGTCCTTGCGGTGACTATGATGCTTGGCATGAGGGAAGCTGACATCTTTCCTCTTCTGGATGGCCATCCCGCCAAGTTCAGTATTGGGTCCATCTGTAAACTCTGTACGGCAGTTCAAATAGAAGAAATCCCTAAACAGTTGAACTGTGGGCTCCTCTTGCAGATAAGCCTCGCAAAATAGTTGAAAATTGCAAACATTGGACACAGAGTTTGGTCCAATATCTTGAGGATGGATTTGGAATCTAGCAAGCACATCATGGAAAAAAATTGATCCGGGAGGGCCAAACCCTTGACCCAAATGATCAACGAACACGACTACTTCTCCATCCTTGGGCTCAGGAGGATTTTCTGGACCAGGGGCCCTCCAGTGGATGACTTCCTTCTTTGCTAAAGCGCCGGTGGCGACACATCTGTTTAGTTGCTCTTCAGTAACCCGGGAAGGGACCCAGTTACAAGCATAAAATTGTTTGGCCATTTCGATGAAAAGCTGGAAAAAGATTAATGCCGGTTTATGATTTATGACTGATAGGTATAATGCGTCACAAGATCAAAGGAAAAGACGTTGAGGCATATACACATGTTAAACCGGAGTCTGACATTGGAAGGGTTACAAAGATAAACAAATCGGTGGTTTAAGAGGGGACTAATGGTTCCTGCCGGATTATCATTTTCTAAAAGCTAAACCGCCTATGCTGGTAAGGAAGGTACAGATCTGAAATAACTAAGTGATGGAGAAACAGTTTCCACAAATTGGTATTACAAATCTGGATCTATCATGTGTCAGAAAATGGAAAATTATTCAGGGTTAAATATTCTGGTACTTGAACAGTTGAAGGATCTAGATGGGATTTTTCTTCTATAGAGAGATGTACTAATGGAAAAGGACTACAAATATCACTAAACGGAGGAAAAAAGTTAAGGTTTGAATCTAAGAGCCATGGGACAATGATGAACACCGAAAAACTCTGATGAACACTGAAACCCTAATGGCAGATCTAGGGTGGAAGGAAAGAGGACTTACCAGTGTCACGGGAGCAGCGGAGAGGTGCCGCGTTTTCTCTGGTTCGATCAGGGTGATGCAGCGGCTGTTGTCGGGGCAGAAGCGAAGGTCGACGGTGGCGGCAGACCTCGAGCGCTAGGCCGACGCGAGGAAGGGGACGATACGAAGAGGCACGAGGGGGACACATGAAAATGACCATCGGCCTTATTTATAAGGCGAAAGGATAAGCGACAGGTGCGAAAATCGAGGAGCCCAAATATTAAATATGTGACAGAGCTGTCACCTCGATTGTCGAAGGCTCATTAGTGAAGGTCCGGTATATACAATTTTTCATAACAGGTGATGTCATGGCAGTTTATTATAATCCTGGAAGATGACGTCATGGCGGATTACCATATTTACGTGAAGGTACTGAAGGAGGAATTTTTCTTAAGTGTTGAAGATTGATATGAACAGGTTCAAATCAATCTGGGGCCTAATGTTGGGGATATTACTACTGAGTATAAACCGGCCAGGAGGGGCCGGGTTATACCCATAACAAGTTATTCATATGGAAGCCCATGAAGACAAAGGAAGATGTCGCTTTATGGAGCAGATCTAACATGAAGGCCCAGGGCCCAACGGCGGATTAGGGCCCGTAGACATAAACCTCCATATGATATGTAACTTGTATTGTAAGATAGGAAAGGGTAGAAACCGAGCCGGACACGCTTATGAGCCGGCCGGGACTCTACGCACCGCCGGGCGTCAACCTGTGTATATAAAGGGACGACCCGGCGGCGGTTTAGGGACAGAAAACAACAACTCGAGAGCCAGGCATAGCGGATTCGCTCCCTGGTCATCAAAACCCTAGCAATTCCACATCAACTGGATTAGGCCTTTACCTTCACCGCAAGGGGCCGAACCAGTATAAAATCCTTGCGTCATTTGTCCCGCTTTAACCCCTTGAAGCTAATCCGTCGCGATGGCTCCAGGACTAAGTCCTCACACAAGGACATCTGCCGTGACAAAACCACGACATGACTCGTACTTTATCATTGACCAGCCGTTCCAAGTGGAGGTCACTGATGACTTGTCATCACCGACCTTTTTAGTGACTGATCAATGTTGACGTTTTAATTAAATATTCGCTAATGCATAGAAATGTTCTAAATGACTTAAATAGCGGTTTGGCGCATCGCGGTCACAACATAATCTATCAAAACCGAGCGTATGTACGTGTTGCACATAGTATATAAGAATATTTGGGTAGTATATGAAGGAAATATGCCCTAGAGGCAATAATAAAGTTGTTATTTATATTTCCTTATATCATGATAAATGTTTATTATTCATGCTAGAATTGTATTAACCGGAAACTTAGTACATGTGTGGATACATAGACAAAATACCGTGTCCCTAGTAAGCCTCTACTAGACTAGCTCGATCATCAAAGATGGTTAAGTTTCCTAACCATAGACATGTGTTGTCATTTGATGAACGGGATCACATCATTAGGAGAATGATGTGATGGACAAGACCCATCTGTTAGCTTAGCATGTTGATCGTTCAGTTTCATTGCTATTGCTTTCTTCATGTCATATACATATTCCTTTGACTATGAGATTATGCAACTCCCGGATACCGGAGGAATACCTCGTGTGCTATCAAACGTCACAACATAACTGAGTGATTATAAAGATGCTCTACAGGTATCTCCGAAGGTGTTTTTTTGGGTGGCATAGATCGAGATTAGGATTTGTCACTCCGAGTATCGGAGAGGTATCTCTGGGCCCTCTCGGTAATGCACATCACTATAAGCCTTGCAAGTAATGTGAGTAATGAGCTAGTTACGGGATGATGCATTACGGAACAAGTAAAGAGACTTGCCGGTAATGAGCTTTGAGGTGGTTTCATGCCCTACAAACAATTCCTATCTTTTGTTCTCCGCTAATAGGAACTCGGGAGTGATTCTTTCTTACACTTTGAGGGATAATCATATGATCCAACTATGTTAGCAATGTTGAGAGATTGCACTAGTGAAAGTACTGACCCTAGGCCTTGTTTTTAAGCATTGAAACACCGTTTTTGTGCCCGTTTACTAATTGCTACCTTGCTTTTTTATGTGTTCATATTATAAAAATATATTTCTACCATCCATATTACACTTTTATCACCATCTCTTCGCCGAACTAGTGCACCTATACAATTTGCCATTGTATTGGGTGTGTTGGGGACACAAGAGATTTCTTGTATTTGGTTGCAGGGTCGTTTGAGAGAGACCATCTTCATCCTACACCTCTCACTGATAGATAAACCTTAGGTCATCCACTTGAGGGAAAATTTCTACTGTCCTACAAAACTCTGCGCTTGGAGGCCCAACACGTGTCTACAAGAATAAAGTTGCATAGTACACACCAAGCTCTTTTCTGGCGCCGTTCTCGGGGAGGTGAGTGCTTGAAGGTCTATCTTTAGATCTTGCAATCGAATCTTTTAGTTTCTTGTTTTATCACTAGTTTGGTTCGTAAAAGAAAACTCCATAAAAAATGGAATTGAGGTTGCATCATATTATTGATCATCTTTATAATATCTTTCTTGAAAATGATGGAAAGGAAAATTGTGCTCAATTGATAGAAGAAGAATTCAATAAAATGTTTGGCATAAATGATGAGCATGATTGCAATGTTGCTAGTATTAATTCTTTGAATATCCATGATGCTAGTGATATGCAAAGCCATAAGCTTGGGGATGCTATGTTTGATGAAGATGATATTTTTTGTCCCCCAAGTTTTGATGAGAAAATTTATTATGATGAAAGCATGCCTCCTATTTATGATGATTATATTGATGAAAGTGGGTTTGGAAGAGTTTCAACTCTAGGTACTAATGATCCCACTATTTTGGAGGGTGTTGAATCTTATTTCAATAATTATGAAAGTGGATTTCGAGAGGTCATGACTTTATTTAGTGATGAATCCACCATGTTGGATGAGGCTTCAGTTGACTATGATAACAAAGTTGCTATCTATGATGATTATGGTGATGACATGTATGCTATAAAGAATAATGATAACGATGAAACTTGTCATCATTATTTTAATTTTCACTCTCATGATAGTTATTTTGGGGAGTTTGCTCCCACTACTATTCATGAGAATAAATTTGCTTATGGGGAGAGTAATAACTATAATATGCTTGTGGATCATGAAAAGAATGATTTATGTGATAGTTATATTGTTGAATTAATTCATGATGCTGCTGAAAATTATTATGAGAGAGGAACATATGCTTTTACATATTGCAATAATATCAAGTTTCCTCTCTATGTGTTGAAAATCTTGAAGTTATACTTGTTTTGCCTTCCTATGATAGTTGATTCTTGTTCCCATAAGTTGTTTGCTCACAAAATCCCTATGCATAGGAAGTGGGTTAGACTTAAATGTGCTAGTCGTATGCTTCATGATGCTCTCTTCGTGTTTCAATTCTTATCTTTTATGTGAGCATCATTGAAATCATCATGCCTAGCTAAAAGGCATTAAAGAAAAGCGCTTGTTGGGGACAATCCAACACTTTTACCTACTGTTTTTGTGTGTTCACATGATTATGCTACTGTATTTATCATGTTTTATTGCTTTGTTTCAATAAAGTGCCAAGTAAAGCCTTTGGGATCATGTTGGGTGATAGTTGATTTGACCCTGCTGAAAAACAGAAACTTTTGCGCTCACGAAAATAGGTCTCATTTTTAACAGAAGAGTGCTTTTGAGTTGATTCTTTTTGCAGAAGTTTAATATAAAAATTTCTCACGTGGTTCTAAGTTTTTCATAATTTTTGGAGTTGAATAAATATGATAGTTATCTAGATCATTACAGACTGTTCTGTTTTTGACAGATTCTGTTTGCAATGCATAGTTTGCCTGCTTTCTAGTTTCTATGGCTTATATTGCTCAATATAAATTGTGGAAATGATATGCTACAGTAGGAATTGTGTGGAAACAATTATGAATCTTGTATTTGACAGTACCAAAGTGAAATGGTTTGCTCTTTATCATACTAACCTATCTCATGAAGTTCCGTTAAGTTTTGTGTGATTGAAGTTTTCAAGTTTTGGGTGAGATATCGATATGAGGAGAATAAGGAGTGGCAAGACCCTAGGCTTGGGGATGCCCTAGGCACCCCAAGGTAACATTCAAGTAAGATCCAAGCAACTAAGCTTGGGGATGCCCCGGAAGGCATCCCCTCTTTCGTCTTCAACATTATATGTAACCTCACTTGGAGCTATTTTCATTCGTCACATCATATGTGTTTTGCTTGGAGCGTCAATTTATTTTGTTAGGATTTGATTTCTGTTATTTATAATAATGTTTTACAT
Organism: Triticum aestivum; assembly: GCF_018294505.1. NCBI lineage: Eukaryota > Viridiplantae > Streptophyta > Magnoliopsida > Poales > Poaceae > Triticum > Triticum aestivum. The sequence goes on from NC_057811.1 coordinate 89,375,647, forward strand.
ATTTTATTTCAATAAAAGTGGCATTGATAACCTTTGCCATGCTTATTTTGCAACTCTACTTGTTCCTGTTTGAAAACAGAAAGTTTATCGATGTTGCAAAAACTCCCCAGAAAAGTCATAATGTGATAAAATGTTGAAACTTTTTGCATAATAAGCTCTGATAAATTTTCTACCGTGTGGTAGAATTTCATAATGTTTGGAGTTAGGGAAGTATTGATACTCTTGCACTCTTTACAGACTGTACTGTTTTGGCAGATTGTTGTTATGTTTGCATTGTTTGCATATGTTTGCTTGTTTAATGATTCTATTTGAGGATAGGAGCGTTAAATATGCAGAGGCATTTAGTATGCAATGTTCAATAATAATTTTAGTGATTTGCTACAGTAGAGAATGATAAGGTTTTTGCATTGGTTTATACTAACTTATCTCACGAGTTCTTGTTGAGTTTTGTGTGGATGAAGCTTTTGAGATTTAGGAAAACCGTGATATGAGAGGAATTAAGGAGACACAAAAGCTCAAGCTTGGGGATTCCCAAGGCACCCCAAGATATTATTTAGAGAAGTCTCAAGCATCTAAGCTTAGGTATGCCCCGGTAGGCATCCCACCTTTCTTCATCAACAATTATCGGTTAGTATCGGTTGAGCCTAAGTTTTTGCTTCTTCACATGAGTTGTGCTATCCTTGGAATGTCATTTTATTTTCTTCTTACTTTCTGTTTTAATAAAATACTTAGATCTGAAAGTTTTAAATAAGAGATAGTCCTCACATAGCTATCTATTTACTTAACTACTCATTTGATCTTATATCTTTTTGGAGTAGCTTGTCATTTACTCTTGTGCTTCACTTATATCCTATGAGTAAATTGTTGAATGAATTGAATATCATGAAGTTGAAATTATACCATGCCTAGTGGTAGCTTCACATTGGGTTTATAAAGTGAAATCTTTTGAGGCTTGACAATCACAATATTGGTCATACAAGCAATTCACGAATAATTAGTATAAGGAAGAGAACTTTCACATGCAAATACACTATCGTGGAAATCTTTTGTGATTGTGAGCCCCGGCCCCATCAAAATATTATATGCCAAAATTGTTGACGTTGGACAAGGAAGACAACATAATGATTTATGTTTGTTCATATTCACATAGAAGTTATATTGTCATAGATCCTTCAACATGTGGTGCTTGCCCCCTATCTTTTCTAGCCAAAAATTCCGCACTAAGTAGAGATACTACTTGTGCATCCAAAAACCCTTAAACCCAAATCTTTTTCAAGTGTCCACCATACCTACCTAGGGATTGAGCAATATCCCTCAAGTAAGTTGTCATCGGTGCAAAAAGGCAATAAAAATTGCTTCTAAAAGTGTGAGATTGTTTAGTGTAAGAGAATATTGAGCGTTGCACGAACTTGGATGAAAAAGAATAAAAGCGACATACTGCATAATAAAGGTTGTCATCTTAAGGGGCAATGTAACGTGGCGTTCTTTTGCACAAAGGGATTGAGCATACAAACAAATAAGCACATGGCAACCTCTGCTTCCCTCTGCGAAGGGCCTATCTTTTACTTTTCAATATTTACTTTTATGCAAAGAGTCAAAGTTTTTCTCTCTATTCCTTTTTATTTTTCTCTTTTGGAAAGCATCATGTGGTGAGGAAAGATCTAGGCACATATGTCCAGTTGAATATGGGCAGCATGAGTTATTATTGTTGACATCACCTTGAGGTGAATACGTTGGGAGGCAGAACAATAAGCCCCTCTCTTTCTATGTGTCTGGTTAAAACGTTTTGCTCATGTGTACGTGGTGAGTGTTAGCAATCATAGAAGACTATATGATAGTTGAGTATGTGGAGCTCTTACTTAAACTCTGTTGAATAAGTTGAATTGCAATTGCTTGGTGACTAAGAACATAGGTTGTTGAGTTTCAAGAGAATTCATTGTTTGAACCTTAACATGTGAAGTGGTTGCTACTATAACATGAGAAATTTTATAAGAAAGAATTGTTGTTATGATGCTAGGAAAAGTGATTGAAATTATCATTGATCAAAATTATGCACTTTGCTAGCATTCACACTTCATTTTTGCTTGTTTTTACATCACATGAAATCAATACCAAACGGAGTCCAAACGCAACGAAACTCCACGGAGATTTTTTATGGGCCAGAAGACTCCCGATGGGCCAAAGCAGTACCTGGGGGGTTCCCCGAGGGGGGCACAACCCACCAGGGCGCGCCAGGCCCCCCTGGCGCGCCAAGGTGGGTTGTGCGCACCTCAGTGGCCTCCCGTACCCCTTCTTTGCACTATAAATGCCCAAATATTCTGATTACCCCTCGGGGTTAACCTAGATCAGAAGTTCCGCCGCCGCAAGGTCTCTGTATCCACCGAAAACCAATCTAGACCCTTTCTGGCACCCTGCCGGAGGGGGGGAATCATCTTCTGTGGCCATCTTCATCATCCCGGCGGCCACCACGATGAGGAAGGAGTAGTCAACCCTCGAGGCTGAGGGTTTGTACCAGTAGCTATGTGTTTAATCTCTCTCTCTCTCTTGTGATCTATATCATGGGCTTTGTTAATATAGTCAGATCATATGATGTTTCTCCCCTCTATATTCTTGTTGTGATGAATTGAATCTTTACCCTTTGAAGTTTTGTCTTGTTAGATTGAATATTGAGATATGAGAACACATGATATATGTCTTGCGGTGTGAACACTTGAGGTGACAATGAGGTATCATATTGATTCACTTGATATATGTTATGGCATTCAACTCGTGGATTCCTGCGGTGATATTGGGGTGATCTATGCATAGGGGTTGATGCACGTTTTTATTATCTTTTCTCTGATAGAAACTTTGGGGTCCCCTTGTAGTTCCTTGTGTGGATTGAGTATTATGAATATGATTTTTCTTTGGTCATATTCTAGTACGAACTCTAGGATAGATCGAAGGGAAAAATAGCTTTGTGTTATTTTAGTACGGACTCTTGAATAGAACGAACGGAAAGAATAGCTTTGAGGTGGTTTCATGCCCTTCAAACAATTCCTATCGTTTGTTCTCCGCTAATAGGAACTCGGGAGTGATTCTTTGTTACACTTTGAGGGATAATCATATGATGCAACTATGTTAGCATTGTTGAGAGGTTGCACTAGTGAAAGTACTGACCCTAGGCCTTATTTTTAAGCATTGAAACACCTTTTTTTGCTAGATTACTAAGTGCTACCTTGCTGTTTTTATTTATTCAGATTATAAAAATATATTTCTACCATCCATATTACACTTTTATCACCATCTCTCCGCCGAACTAGTGCACCTATACAATTTGCCATTGTATTGGGTGTGTTGGGGACATAAGAGATTTCTTGTATTTGGTTGCAGGGTCGTTTGAGAGAGACCATCTTCATCCTACACCTCTCACGGATTGATAAATCTTAGGTCATCCACTTGAGGGAAAATTGCTACTGTCCTACAAAACTCTGCGCTTGGAGGCCCAACACGTGTCTATAAGAATAAAGTTGCGTAGTAGACATCAAATAGTCATACTGCTTACTGTCGGTGTCAAAACCGGCGGATCTCGGGTAGGGGGTCCTGAACTGTGCGTGTAGGATCGATGGTAACAGGAGACGGGGGACACAATGTTTACCTAGGTTCGAGCCCTCTCTATGGAGGTAATTCCCTACTTCCTTCTTGATTGATCTTGATGAATATGAGTGTTACAAGAGTTGATCTACCACGAGATCGTAATTGCTAAACCCTAGAAGTCTAGCCTATTTGAATATGGTAATGAATCTGTCCTATCCGGACTATGCTCTCCGGTTTATATAGACACCGGAGAGATCTAGGGTTACATGAGGTTGGTTACGTAGGAAGAAATCTTCATAATAGGTCGCCTAGCTTTCCTTCCACGCCAAGTAGAGTACGATCCGGACACGGATATTGTCTTCGGCCTTCGTATATTCACAGCCCATCAGTCCGGCCCATGGATAACAGACCGGACGCCCGAGGACCCCTTAGTCCAGGACTTCCTCAGTAGCCTCTGAACCTGGCTTCAATGACGAGGAGTCCGGCGCGCAGATTGTCTTCGGCATTGCAAGGCGGGTTCCCCTCCTTCCGAACTCCAACATAGTCTTCGGACGTGATGATTGTATCTGGACCTGTTACACACCATGCACAACCGCAGAGAGAATATATATATTTCACACGAGTTCTATCCGCTGACAACTTCCTGCAACGTGATATCACGCCCGTCCGGTCATAATTTCGAACCATTTTTCTTCTACCATCCCACGTTTCAGAATGCGGTTGCTACTGGCACGTCTTGTCGAAGCAGAGATCATGTCCCCCTATTGTGGGATTCTCATCAATGCGGGCATGGGTAACCCAACCGTGCCGTTTACACGGCCCTTGGGAATAGGCGAGTTTAAGGCGAGTAGGGAGGCGTTTGACATTCGTGGCCTCTATAAGAGGGTAAGGACTCCTTCTTCCACCCACGCCCTTTCTCTTCCTCAGCCCTTCCGTCCGTGAGCTCCAGCTCCCAAGCCTTAGCTTCTCTCTCGTTCGAGAAAATACTCCAAAGATGTCCGGATCCGGAGCTGGAGGTAAGTGGATGGCCTCTTCCGTCAAGAATAAGGACATCAAGGAGCTCCGGGAGGCCGGATATCTGGCCAAAGAGATCGCTCATCGACTCCCAGCCAAGGGACAGATCGTCCCCACTCCCGAGCCCCACGAGAGGGTTGTGTTCCTTGCACATTTCGTCTGCGGGCTTGGGTTGATGTTTTACTATGGGCTGGATTTTCATGACCTAGCCCCCAACTTCATCCTCAACATTTCGGCGTTTATCGTCCTTTGTGAGGCTTTTCTCCGCATCTCGCCTCACTTCGGCCTGTGGCTGAAGACCTTCAATGTGAGGCCGAAAGTTGTGCGCGGCCAGCAAGCAGAATGCGGAGGCACTATGGTGGGCAAGATGCCCAATGTCACCTGGCCCGAAGGTTCGTTTGCGGAGACGGTGAAGGGGTGGCAATCGGGGTGGTTCTACATCACCGAGCCGCGTGGTGCTGACTGGTTGGCGGCCCCCGAATTCCGATCCGGAATCCCAATGCGGCTCACCTCCTGGCAAGAGAGGGGCCTAACCTGGTGTCCCTCGGACGAGCTGACTGGGCTCCAGACGTGCATCTAGAACATGATAGAAAGGAAAATCAAGCTCGTCAACGTGGTCCAGGTCATGCTTGTTCATCGGGTCCTTCCGTGCCAACGCCGATCTTGTAATTTGTGGGAGTTCGAGCCGGCCAAGCACCAGACGCTACTGGAGCTCTTCTGCATGACGCACGAAGAAATCTGGAAGGTGCTCTTCAAGGCCGGCGAGACGCCACCGCCTACGATAGAAGACCGCGGGCTTAGTTTAAAGCGCCAGCCCAACCCGGTCAGTTCCTTTAATGTTTTCAAGGAGCATCCCCTACTAGCATATTTTGAGAGGAAATTTAAGCTTCCTTCCCCTATTTTCAGGCCTGGATTAAGTTGGCCGAGGAGATTAACTGTCTGGCTCCGCTGCCTGAGGACCAAGAATTTCCATTATTGGAGAAGATGTTGTTCCCTGCACCTTATGAGGTGCCAGAGAAGACGGCTAAAAAGGCGGCCCAAGGGGCCAAGAAAGGCCTTCGCCAGAGAAGCACTCCGGACGAGACGTCCAAAAGCGAGACTTCCTCTTCGTCCACTGACGACGGCGATGAAGAGGAAGAAGAAAACGACTCCCCACCTGAAGCGGGGAGGAAGAAGAGAGCGGCCCCCACAAGCCCGAAGGCGGAAGCGCCTAAAAGGGTTAAAGGCTCCCTCACGGATAACTCTGCGTGGAACATCAACAGCAGACCGGAACGACCTCGCCGGACCAAGCCTCGGGCCACTTCGTAAGTACTAGAATTCACAAAAGTCTAGCCTTCCTGGTTTGTAATATTGACATATTGTAGAGTTTTGTCATTGCAGTCCGGCGCGCGGTGACTCCCCGCGATCCTCGACAGAGGATTCGCTGGACACAGAGGAGATGGCTAGCATATCTTCGCCACCTGCTCATTCCGTCTCACCCAGGGGTGATGACGAGGTGGTGTCCAAAAAGGCCTTCCCAGGCCGGGGGGTCCGGAGATCATCGGGGTGACGCCCCAGGATGACTCCTCGGACGCCGGACACACGGGGGAAAAAGCCCCCATGGAGACTGATACGTCTCCAACGTATCTATAATTTTTTATTGTTCCATGCTATATTATATTCTGTTTCGGACATTATTGGGCTTTATTATACACTTTTATATTATTTTTGGGACTAACCTATTAACCGGAGGCCCAGCCCAAAATTGTTGTTTTTGCCTATTTCAGAGTGTCGCAGAAAAAGAATATCAAACGGAGTCCAAATGGAATGAAACCTTCGGGAACGTGATTTTCGGAACAAACGTGATCCAGAGGACTTGGACCCTACGTCAAGACATCAACCAGGAGGGCACGAGGTAGGGGGGCGCGCCTACCCCCCCCCCCCCAGGGCGCGCCCTCCACCCTCGTGGGCCCCCTGTTGCTCCACCGACGTACTCCTTCCTCCTATATATACCTACGTACCCCCAAACTACCAGATACGGAGCCAAAAACCTAATTCCACCGCCGCAACCTTCTGTACCCGTGAGATCCCATCTTGGGGCCTGTTCCGGAGCTCCGCCGGAGGGGGCATCGATCACGGAGGGCTTCTACATCAACACCATGCATAGCCTCTCCGATGATGTGTGAGTAGTTTACCTCAGACCTTCGGGTCCATAGTTATTAGCTAGATGGCTTCTTCTCTCTTTTTGGATCTCAATACAATGTTCTCCCCCTCTCTCGTGGAGATCTATTCGATGTAATCTTCTTTTGCGGTGTGTTTGTTGAGACCGATGAATTGTGGGTTTATGATCAAGTTTATCTATGAACAATATTTGAATCTTTCTGAATTCTTTTATGTATGATTGGTTATCTTTGCAAGTCTCTTCGAATTATCAGTTTGGTTTGGCCTACTAGATTGATCTTTCTTGCAATGGGAGAAGTGCTTAGCTTTGGGTTCAATCTTGCGGTGTCCTTTCCCAGTGACAGTAGGGGCAGCAAGGCACGTATTGTATTGTTGCCATCGAGGATAACAAGATGGGGTTTATATCATATTGCATGAGTTTATCCCTCTACATCATGTCATCTTGCTTAAAGCGTTACTCTGTTCTTATGAACTTAATACTCTAGATGCATGCTGGATAGCGGTCGATGTGTGGAGTAATAGTAGTAGATGCAGGCAGGAGTCGGTCTACTTGTCTCGGACGTGATGCCTATATACATGATCATACCTAGATATTCTCATAACTATGCTCAATTCTGTCAATTGCTCAACAGTAATTTGTTCACCCACCGTAATACTTATGCTCTTGAGAGAAGCCACTAGTGAAACCTATGGCCCCCGGGTCTATTTTCCATCATATTAATCTCCCACAACAAGCTATTTCTTGCCCTTTTATTTTGCTTTCTTTTACTTTGCATCTTTATCATAAAAATACCAAAAATATTATCTTATCATATCTATCAGATCTCACTCTCGTAAGTGACCGTGTAGGGATTGACAACCCCTTATCGCGTTGGTTGCGAGGATTTATTTGTTTGTGTAGGTGCGAGGGACTCGTGCATGGCCTCCTACTGGATTGATACCTTGGTTCTCAAAAACTGAGGGAAATACTTACGCTACTTTGCTGCATCACCCTTTCCTCTTCAAGGGAAAACCAACGCAGTGCTCAAGAGGTAGCAAGAAGGATTTCAGGCGCCGTTGTCGGGGATTCTACGCAAAAGTCAACATACCAAGTACCCATCACAAACCCTTATCTCCCGCATTACATTATTTGCCATTTCCCTCTCGTTTTCCTCTCCCCCACTTCACCCTTGCCGTTTTATTCGCTCTCTCTCTCTCTCTTTTCCCTTTTGCCTACCTGTTTCTTTTTGCTCCGCGCACTTTCTGCCGTTATGTCTGAAACTGGGGAAATTATTGTCGATAAGGATACTAATAATATCATGGAAAATTCGGATGCTCCTGCTAAAGAATCCCCTACCTTACATACAAAAAAATTCTGAATTGGTAGTGGTAACATTATTGGAAAAGGAGTTATCCAGGATTTCTTTACTTGTGCCGGTGCTTTGCCTTCTATGGGTAGTTCTATTCTTCATAGAACTAGTAGTCTTGCGGACGCTATCTCCATGCTTGTAGTTGAACTTCAAAGACAATTTATGCACATGCATCCCTGCATACAGAGGATTTTCCTAGAATTTTCTAACATTGAGCATTCTTCTGTTAAGCGTGCCGCTACTATCTTTTTGGCTCATGAGTTCAGATTTATTATAAAGGAGGCCAAAGAAATCTTTGTGCATTATAGGGTGGACGCTGGACGTCCTCCCATAGAAACTATCTTATTTGATCAAGAGGAAATAATGCGTTTTCAATCTCTAGATTATGTTGCTTTTAATGAAAACCTTAGAAAACAGGTTCCTACCAATATTCTAGTTGATAGAATTTCTGAAATTAATGATGATTTTGCTATTCGAAATAATGAGCTAGGATATTCTCTCGAATATAGGCTCACCAAGTTCTGTCAAAAGAATGCCTATAATGATGAATTGGTTGTGCAATATGAAGGGCCGAAGGAGGAACCTATACCTCCTAAGGTTGATCTTGGGGATTTTTGTCCCATTAAATTTAGCCCTTTTGATTACTTTTGCTTGCCAAAAAGAAAGCTTGCTGCCGAACGTAGAGAGTATGAAATGAGTTTTAATGATCTATCTTATTATTATGGCAGTACCTAGATCTATCCTTGCTTTTATGCCTAGCTAGGGGCGTTAAACGATAGCGCTTGTTGGGAGGCAACCCAATTTTATTTTTAGTTTTTTTGCTTTTTGCTTCTGTTTAGGAATAATATTTGATCTAGCCTCTGGTTAGATGTGTTTTTATGTTTTAATTAGTGTTTGTGCCAAGTTTAAACCTATAGGATCTTCTTGGATGATAGTTATTTGATCTTGCTGTAAATTCCAGAAACTTTCTGTTCACGAAAATAATTGTTAAAAATCACCAGAACGTGATAAAATATTGATTCCAATTGCTGCTGATCAATAAACAAATTGTCTAGGTCGTCCTATTTTGGCTGAATTTTTGGAGTTCCAGAAGTTTGCGTTAGTTACAGATTACTACAGACTGTTCTGTTTTTGACAGATTCTGTTTTTCGTGTGTTGTTTGCTTATTTTGATGAATCTATGGCTAGTAAAATAGTTTATAAACCATAGAGAAGTTGGAATACAGTAGGTTTAACACCAATATAAATAAAGAATGAGTTCATTACAGTACCTTGAAGTGGTCTTTTGTTTTCTTTCGCTAACGGAGCTTACGAGATTTTCTGCTGAGTTTTGTGTTGTGAAGTTTTCAAGTTTTGGGTGAAAGATTTGATGGATTATGGAACAAGGAGTGGCAAGAGCCTAAGCTTGGGGATGCCCATGGCACCCCAAGATAATCTAAGGACACCTAAAAGCCAAAGCTTGGGGATGCCCCGGAAGGCATCCCCTCTTTCGTCTACTTCCATCGGTAACTTTACTTGGAGCTATATTTTTATTCACCACATGATATGTGTTTTGCTTGGAGCGTCTTGTATTATTTGAGTCTTTATTTGTTAGTTTACCACAATCATCCTTGCTGTACACACCTTTTGAGAGAGTCACACTTGATTCGGAATTTATTAGAATACTCTATGTGCTTCACTTATATTTTTTGAGCTATATAGTTTTTGCTCTAGTGCTTCACTTATATCTTTTAGAGCACGGTGGTGGATTTGTTTTATAGAAACTATTGATCTCTCATGCTTCACTTATATTATTTTGAGAGTCTTAAAATAGCATGGCAATTTGCTTTAATTAATATCATGAGAAATTTGATGCTTGATAATTGTTTTGAGATATAAAGGTAGTAATATCATAGTTGTGCTAGTTGAGTAATTGTGGAATTGAAAAATACATGTGTTGGAGTTTGTGATTCCCGTAGCATGCACGTATGGTGAACCGTTATGTAACGAAGTCGGAGCATGAAGTATTTGTTGATTGTCTTCCTTTGTGTGGCGGTCGGGATCGCGCGATGGTTAACTCCTACCAACCCTTCCCCTAGGAGCATGCGTAGTAGTACTTTGCTTCGAGGGCTAATAATTTTTGCAATAAGTATATGAGTTCTTTATGACTAATGTGAGTCCATGGATTATACGCACACTTACCTTTCCGCAATTTTCTAGCCTCTTCGGTACCGCGCATTGCCCTTTCTCACCTTGAGAGTTGGTGCAAACTTCGCCGGTGCATCCAAACCCCGTGATATGATATGCTCTATCACACATAAACCTCCTTATATCTTCCTCAAAACAGCCACCATACCTACCTATCATGGCATTTCCATAGCCATTCCGAGATACATTGCCATGCAACTTTCCACCGTTTCATTTATCATGACATACTCCATTATTGTCATATTGCTTTGCATGATCATGTAGTTGACATTGTATTTGTGGCAAAGCCACCGTTCATAATTCTTTCATACATGTCGCTCTTGATTCATTGCATATCCCGGTACACCGCCGGAGGCATTCATATAGAGTCATATTTTGTTCTAAGTATTGAGTTGTAATTCATGAGTTGTAAGTAAATAAAAGTGTGATGATCATCATTATTAGAGCATTGTCCCAAGTGAGGAAAGGATGATGGAGACTATGATTCCCCCACAAGTCGGCATGAGACTCCAGACTAAAAAAAAGAGGCCTAAAAAAAGAGAAAAGGCCCAAATAAAAAAATGATGAGAGGAAAAGAGAGAAGGGACAATGTTACTATCCTTTTACCACACTTGTGCTTCAAAGTAGCACTGTGATCTTCATAATAGAGAGTCTCTCATTTTGTCACTTTCATATACTTGTGGGAAATTTCATGATAGAACTTGGCTTGTATATTCCAATGATGGGCTTCCTCAAATGCCCGAGGTCTTCTTGAGCAAGCAAGTTGGATGCACACCCACTTAGTTTCTTTTTGAGCTTTCATACACTTATAGCTCTAGTGCATCCGTTGCATGTCAATCCCTACTCCTCGCATTAACATCAATTGATGGGAATCTCCATAGCCCGTTGATTAGCCTCGTTGATGTGAGACTTTCTCCTTTTTTGTCTTCCCACATAACCCCTACCATTATACCTTATTCCACCATAGTGCTATATCCATGGCTTGCGGTCATGTATTCCGTAAGAGTTGAAAAGGCTGAAGCGTGTTAAAAGTATGAACCAATTGCTTGGCCAAAACTGGGGTCGTACATGATATGAATATTTTGTGTGGGGAAGATGTAGCATAGCCAGACTATATGATTTTGTACGGATAACTTGCTTTGGCTATGTTATTTTGATAAGACATAATTGCTTAGTTAGTATGCTTGAAGTATTATTGTTTTTATATCAACATTAAACTTTTATCTTGAATCATATCAAATCTGAAAATTCATGCCACAATAAGAAGAATTATATTGAAATTATGCCAAGTAGCATTCCACATCAAAAATTCTGTTTTTATCATTTACCTACTCAAGGACGAGCGGGAATTAAGCTTGGGGATGCTTGATACGTCTCCAACGTATCTATAATTTTGCACATTATTGGGCTTTATTATACACATTTATATTATTTTTGGGACTAACCTATTAACTGGAGACCCAGCCCAGAATTGCTGTTTTTTGCCTATTTCAGAGTTTCACAGAAAAAGAATATCAAACGGAGTCCAAATGGAATGAAACCTGCGAGAACGTGATTTTCGGAACGAACGTGATCCAGAGGACTTGGACCCTACGTCAACACATCAACCAGGAGGGCACGAGGTAGGGGGGCGCGCCTACCCCCCCAGGGCGCGCCCTCCACCCTCGTGGGTCCCTTGTTGCTCCACCGACGTACTCCTTCCTCCTATATATACCTACGTACCCCCAAACTACCAGATTCGTAGCCAAAAACCTAATTCCTCCGCCGCAACCTTCTGTACCCGTGAGATCCCATCTTGGGGCCTGTTCCGGAGCTCCACCAGAGGGGGCATCGATCACGGAGGGCTTCTACATCAACACGATAGCCTCTCCGATGATGTGTGAGTAGTTTACCTCAGACCTTTGGGTCCATAGTTATTAGCTAGATGGCTTCTTCTCTCTTTTTGGATCTCAATACAATGTTCTCCCCTCTCTCGTGGAGATCTATTCGATGTAATCTTCTTTTGCGGTGTGTTTGTTGAGACCGATGAATTGTGGGTTTATGATCAAGTTTATCTATGAACAATATTTGAATCTTTTCTGAATTCTTTTATGTATGATTGGTTATCTTTGCAAGTCTCTTCGAATTATCAGTTTGGTTTGGCCTACTAGATTGATCTTTCTTGCAATGGGAGAAGTGCTTAGCTTTGGGTTCAATCTTGCGGTGTCCTTTCCCAGTGACAGTAGGGGCAGCAAGGCACGTATTGTATTGTTGCCATCGAGGATAACAAGATGGGGTTTATATCATATTGCATGAGTTTATCCCTCTACATCATGTCATCTTGCTTAAAGCGTTACTCTGTTCTTATGAACTTAATACTCTAGATGCATGCTGGATAGCGGTCGATGTGTGGAGTAATAGTAGTAGATGCAGGCAGGAGTCGGTCTACTTGTCTCGGACGTGATGCCTATATACATGATCATACCTAGATATTCTCATAACTATGCTCAATTCTGTCAATTGCTCAACAGTAATTTGTTCACCCACCGTAATACTTATGCTCTTGAGAGAAGCCACTAGTGAAACCTATGGCCCCCGGGTCTATTTTCCATCATATTAATCTCCGACAACAAGCTATTTCTTGCGCCTTTTTATTTTGCTTTCTTTACTTTGCATCTTTATCATAAAAATACCAAAAATATTATCTTATCATATCTATCAGATCTCACTCTCGTAAGTGACCGTGTAGGGATTGACAACCCCTTATCGCGTTGGTTGCGAGGATTTATTTGTTTGTGTAGGTGCGAGGGACTCGTGCGTGGCCTCCTACTGGATTGATACCTTGGTTCTCAAAAACTGAGGGAAATACTTATGCTACTTTGCTGCATCACCCTTTCCTCTTCAAGGGAAAACCAACGCAGAGACTGGTGACGGGGTCTGAGTTCCCTTCAGACCTCAGCCGGATACCATTCTGGAAATCTATACGGCTCTGGGGTCCAGCGAACGGCATTCCCCCCAAGGAGGGAGCGTGCCTGTTCCACCGGTGACCTCTGTCCAACCAGAGGCACCGGATAATCTGCTGGAGGCGCTGCGAGGCGCCTCTATCGTGGATGAACATCGTGTCCTTATGGACACGGTAATAGAGAAGGTTCAGTTCGCTAAAAGCGGACTGACCGAAGCCTGCACTAGCCTTCTAACAGGCTTTGAGGTAAGTAATGTGATTATAGGAAAAATATCACAGTATAGACAGTAGACCCTGATACTCTGTTTGGTGTTCGGGAAGAAAAGCCTAAAAGAGGATCAAAAAATCGCAGGAGTCTAACATGAGTTGTCTATGTGAATAAGCAGGTATCGCTGCAGGCTGCCACTGCTCATGCTGCGGAGGTCTCCGGACTGAAGCAGAAATTGGAGCGGGTCGAGGAGGAGCTCAACCGCGTGAAGAAGCAGTTGGAGGATAGCCAAGGTATGCAGTAACCCGTGGGTACATTTCGAAAAAAAGAATAGTCCGACCGGACTGAATGTGTCATAAACTTTATTAGGGGCCACGACCGAGGTGGCAACCCTTAAGAAGGCGCTAGCCGAGGCTGAGGACAAAGCGGCCAAGGAACGCCCTTTGCGCGAGAAGCACGAGGCCCGGATTGGTGAGGCGCAGCAACAGCTCCAGGGCGCGATAGAGAAATTTGAGTCCTTGGAGCGGGATTTTAAGGCGCAGGAGTCCGAATTGGCGAAGGCTCGCCAGAGCACGTAGGATGCACGAGCCAAAGCCCAGAGCGCCCTCCAGGAGATTCAAGTGGCCCAGAAAATGTTATGTAGTATAATGTTTATGATTTTAAATTTTACCTCCTGTGCGGTCGTTTATTAATCTGAGGGATGACCAGTCGTTGGCTTCTGCCCCCACGTAGATAGTACGGGGGTGTTCGGGATAAATCTAAACACTCTTTACTCCACATTCTGGTACTTAAAGGAGGTGTTTAGCGCAGCGAACAAGGCAATCAGACTATGCGGCCTTTACCGCCCCCACTTAGCCATAGGAGTTTGACAATTAATAAAGTTGACGAAGCCCCTGGTGTTCGGAAGGCCGAATTAGGGGTGCTATACACGCCAAATAGGAAGAACCGATTCTTCGCAAGAAGCGGAAAAAATCTCCAACGATTTGGAACCTCACGAATAGCTGACCGGCTCGCGCCGCATCATCACAGTCTGTTTTCGGCTTTCTCTACTGACGTGCTCGTCCGGAAGAACCGGGACACAATCACAGTAGTTCTCCCTTTACTACCCTAGCCGATATAGCGGAACGTAAGGTAGTAAGCACAGGAGCCGGGCAACCCAACTATTGACCAAAGACATGATTCGGAGCCGATGCATATAATGCTATAAGTTCGGGGTGCCGAACTATACTGAAAAAGTGTTCGGACTTTTATTGCCGTGATGCGGGGTATAATGAAGCCCCTGGCGTACTAGTACGTACCATGATGTACGTGTGCAATGAGTAATAGATACTGAGGTGAGGAAACAGAAAGGATTAAGTAATGAGCTGACGCCACCATTTATTCACCGTTGTGATGTAGTCAGTACGTCGAGGCATACTTTGTACCAGTAATGTGATAAGCAAGTAAGGCTATTTAACATGTCGTAACCAAGGGTGAGCTGCATGCGGGTATGTAAAACAAGTATATTAATCGTTTATTAGAGACCACCTGGGGGTTCCCTTGTACGCCAGAGCTCGTTGCCTCCATGGTGTGTTCTGCAAACGGGTCGTCCGTATAGACCTTGAAAAATAAAAATAAAAACCCGTAAAAAGAAAAAGCAGGAGCGTGCGAATCCCAGGGTCTATCAAGCCGTACTGTGGATCGCGAGCAAGTTGTGCCTCCATCTGTACCCATGGGGTTTCGAGTGCGTAGTTTAAATGCGCGTGGTACTAACACCATTGCCTCGTCAGGGCTGGGACGGAGGCCAAATTGCTAGTTTGGCTTGTGACAAGCCGAGCTGTCCTGCTGCAGTGTAGTCCGGACCCTCTAAATCATGTCCAGGGGCTCGGCAGCCAGATTATAGTGCTGCTTGAGAAGGCCACTCTGTACTTCTGCTGCTAGGGCGGCGGTGTGCTCCTTTGTACGGAGGGAGCATTCCGTATTTCCGTTTACCGTAATGACGCCACGTGGACCGGGTTGATACGTCTCCAACGTATCTATAATTTATGAAGTATTCATGCTATTATATTATCCTTCTAGGATGTTTTATATGCATTTATATGCTATTTTATATGATTTTTGGGACTAACCTATTAACCTAGCCCAGTGCCAGTTTCTGTTTTTTTTCCTTGTTTTTGAGTTTTACGGAAAAGGAATACCAAACGGAGTCCAATTGACGTGCCAATTTTTGATGATTTTTTCTGGACCAAAAGAAGCCCCCGGAGTAAAAGAGTTGGGCCAGGAGAGTCCCGGGCTGCCCACGAGGGTGGGGGCGTGCCCACCCCCTGGGCGTGGGCCCCTGCCTCGTGGACAACCCGGAGACCCCCCTGATGTGAGACCTACGCCAAAAAATCCTATAAATACTGAAACCTCCAGAAAATAACCTAGATCGGGAGTTCCGCCGCCGCAAGCCTCTGTAGCCACCAAACACTAATCGGGACCCTGTTCCGGCACCCTGCCGGAGGGGGGATCCCTCACTGGTGGCCATCTTCATCATCCCGGCGCTCTCCATTACGAGGAGGGAGTAGTTCACCCTCGGGGCTGAGGGTATGTACCAGTAGCTATGTGTTTGATCTCTCTCTCTCTCTCTCTCTCTCTCTCTCTCGTGTTCTTAATTCGGCACGATCTTGATGTATCACGAGCTTTGCTATTATAGTTTGATCTTATGATGTTTCTCCCCCTCTACTCTCTTGTAATGGATTGAGTTTTCCCTGTGAAGTTATCTTATCGGATTGAGTCTTTAAGGATTTGAGAACACTTGATGTATGTCTTGTCGTGCGTATCTGTGGTGACAATGGGATATCACGTGATCCACTTGATGTATGTTTTGGTGATCAACTTGCGGGTTCCGCCCATGAACCTATGCATAGGGGTTGGCACACGTTTTCATCTTGACTCTCCGGTAGAAACTTTGGGGCACTCTTTGAAGTACTTTGTGTTGGTTTGAATAGATGAATCTGAGATTGTGTGATGGATATCGTATAATCATACCCACGGATACTTGAGGTGACATTGGAGTATCTAGGTGACATTAGGGTTTTGGTTGATTTGTGTCTTAAGGTGTTATTCTAGTACGAACTCTATGATAGATCGAATGGAAAGAATAGCTTTGTGTTATTTTACTACGGACTCTTGAATAGATTGATCAGAAAGGATAACTTTGAGGTGGTTTCGTACCCTACAATAATCTCTTCGTTTGTTCACCGCTATTAGTGACTTTGGAGTGACTCTTTGTTGCATGTTGAGGGATAGTTATATGATCCAATTATGTTATTATTGTTGAGAGAACTTGCACTAGTGAAAGTATGAACCCTAGGCCTTGTTTCCTAGCATTGCAATACCGTTTGTGCTCAATTTTATCATTAGTTACCTTGCTGTTTTTATATTGTCAGATTACAAAAACCTATATCTACCATCCATATTGCACTTGTATCACCATCTCTTTGCCGAACTAGTGCACCTATACAATTTACCATTGTATTGGGTGTGTTGGGGACACAAGAGACTCTTTGTTATTTGGTTGCAGGGTTGCTTGAGAGAGACCATCTTCATCCTACGCCTCCCACGGATTGATAAACCTTAGGTCATCCACTTGAGGGAAATTTGCTACTGTCCTACAAACCTCTGCACTTGGAGGCCCAACAACGTCTACAAGGAGAAGGTTGTGTAGTAGACATCACGGGCATCTTGAGCTTGAGATAAGCATAATGCGGCACCGTGTTGAATCTAGCGAATGCGGTTCGTCCGAGCAGTGCGTGATAGCCACTGCGAAATGGGACGATATCGAAGATTAGTTCTTCGCTTCGGAAGTTATCCGGGGAACCGAACACTACCTCCAGCATTATTGAGCCCGTACAACGGGCCTCTACGCCTGGTATGAGTCCTTTAAAGGTAGTCTTCGTGAGCTTGACTCGTGAGGGGTCAATGCTCATTTTACGTACTGTATCCTGATAGAGCAGGTTGAGGCTGCTAGCACCGTCCATTAGGACTCGAGTCAGGTGAAATCCATCGATGATTGGGTCGAGGACCAGTGCGGCTGAACCGCCATGCCGGATGCTAGTCAGATGGTCTAGGCGGTCGAAGGTGATCGGGAATGATGACCACTGATTAAACTTCGGGGCGACGGGCTCTATCGCGTAGACGTCCCTGAGTGCGCATTTGCGCTCCTTTTTGGGGATATGTGTAGCGTATATCATGTTCACCGTTTTGACTTCACGGGAAAATTTCTTTTGCCCCCCCGGTGTTCGGCTGCCGGGGCTCTTCGTCATCATCCTCGCTCTGCGATTCCCCTTCTTTGTTTCTGCTATTTGCCTTGCTGGCTTGTTTAAAGACCCGGCAATCTCTGTTAGTATGGTTGGCCGGTTTGTCTGGGGTGCCATGTATTTGGCAAGGACGATCGAGTATGCGGTCCAAGCTGGATGGTTTTCCACTGCTCCTTTTATAGGGCTTCTTTCGTTGGCCGGACTTGGAGGCACTGAATCCGGCATGAACTGTTGTGTCATCGGTGTTATCGCCATTGCTTCGGCGTTTGTTTCTGTTGCGCCGTAGCTTGCCGGCACTGTTTTTTAACCTCGGAGGGGCTTGTTTCGTTGGCCGTGTTTGTACTGCAAGCCAGCCAACTGTCCTCTCCCGCGCAAAAGCGGGTCATGAGTGCCGTGAGGGCTGCCATGGACCTCGGCTTTTCTAGGCTGAGATGGCGGGCGAGCCATTCGTCCCGGATGCTATGCTTAAAGGCCTCCAAGGCCTCGGCATCCGGGCAGTCAACGATCTGGTTCTTTTTTGTTAGGAACCTAGTCCAGAATTTCCTAGCTGATTCTCCGGGTTGTTGAACTATGTGGCTTAAATCATCGGCATCTGGTGGCCGGACATAGGTTCCTTGGAAGTTGTCTAGGAAAGCTTCTTCCAAGTCCTCCCAGCTGCCGATAAAATTTTCAGGCAGGCTGTTAAGCCAGTGCCGAGCTGGCCCTTTGAGCTTGAGTGAGAGGTATTTAATGGCGTGGAGGTCATCTCCTCGAGCCATATGAATATAGAGAATGAAATCCTCGATCCAGACTGTGGGATCGGTTGTGCCGTCGTATGATTCGATATTGACGGGCTTGAATCCCTCGGGGAATTCGTGATCCAGTACCTCGTCTGTGAAGCAGAGAGGGTGTGCGGCACCTCTGTACCGGGCCGTGTCGCAGCATAGCTCTGATGGAGTCCGTCTGCGGCATTCGGACCGGGCGTGGTTAGGTTTGTCACGTCCGAATAGGTAGCCGTCTTCGTGCCTCAAGGCACGTCCTCGCGATCCGTAGATCGATCTTGTATGTCCTGCTCTACTGTCTAGGGTCTGCCGGAGGTCATACGTGTGACCCCGAACTCTTCCGTCTTTATTTTTGCGGGGCGGTTGGGCAAGCTCCTGTTCAGCCTGAGTTGCCGCTTTATCCCGACCACGTGGTGGTCGTTCCGCATTACGCGAGGGAGATGTGTGCTCCGGTGCCTCCTC
Source organism: Triticum aestivum (assembly GCF_018294505.1). Lineage (NCBI taxonomy): Eukaryota > Viridiplantae > Streptophyta > Magnoliopsida > Poales > Poaceae > Triticum > Triticum aestivum. Next base: position 89,394,584 of record NC_057811.1, read on the forward strand.
ATCGAATTGAGGTAGCAGTCTGCATTTCGGGTAGCTCTTGGCTGGGCGCTTGAGGCCGTATTCTTCCGCTGTCAGGACGTCAGTCCATCTGTTGACGAGCAGATCTTGTTCAGCTTGAAGCTGCTGCTGTTTCTTTTTCAGGCTCCTTGTAGTGGCTATGAGTTGAAGTTTAAAGCACTCCTACTCCAGAGGGTCCTCAGGCACGATGAAATCTTTGTTGTCGAGGCTTTACTCCTCTTCGGAGCGTGGACGGTAACTATCGTCCCCTGAGTCATCTTCTATGGCCTGCTCATCAGGGTTGTCTTGCATGTCGTCATGTTCCTCCTGTTCGGATGCAGCACCGACAGGGTCTTCATTGTTTTTGGCGTCACCCGGAGTGCTGTTTTCTCTGGTGCCAGTGTTGCTATCTTTTGAGCGGCGAGGCTTAGAACGGCATTTGGGGCGCAGGCGCTTGGACTGTGTCTCAGAAGGTTTATTCTTATCTGGCTGTTCTTTGTCGTCGCCAGATCCTTTGGGTGTATCAACCATGTATACGTCGTACGAAGAGGTGGTCGTCCAACGTCCAGTGAATGGCGGGTCTTGGCCTTGCTCATTGTCGGCATCGTCGTCCATACCTGTGATGTCTTCGGAGCCATAGTCAAGCACGTCGGTTAAGTCGTCGACGGTGGCTATGAAGTGGGTGGCGGGTGGGAAGCAAAATTCCTCGTCGTCCGGCTCTAGCTCGAACCGAACATAGCTCGGCTGTGAGTCTTCCTCCAAGGACAAGTTCTTGAAAGAATTTAGTACGTCACCCAAAGGCGAATGCTGGAAGATGTCTGCGGCGCTAAATTCGAAAATCGATAACCGATCCAGCTCGGTGTCCGCAGGCGCACTTGATCCGGAACATGTAGCCGGAGACGAGTCCAGAGTTCCATTGACACCAGCATTGCAGGATGTCGAGTCCGTGTGCGGCTTCAACGCCGTGGACTTTATGGCCTCGGAGGGGATGATCTGCTTCGGTACTGAGGCCGTTGCAGCAACAGGATCCATCTCCTGGGTGTGCTCCGATGACAGATTTAGTCATGTTCATCAGAGAAAGGGGGAGCGATCGCAGCGGTTTCAAATCCCTCGAAGATCAAGTCTCCACGGATATCCACAACATAGTTCAAGCTTCCGAACCTGACCTGGTGGCCAGGGGCGTAACTATCGATCTGCTCCAGATGGCCAAGCGATTTGGCCCACAGTGCGAAGCCGCCGAACACAAAAATCTGTCAGGGAAGGAAGGTCCCTCCCTGGACAGCATCATTATTGACAATTGAAGGGGTCATCAAACCTTTCGTCGACGGCACAGTGGAACTCTCAATGAAAGCACCAATGCCGGTGTCAAAACCGGCGGATCTCGGGTAGGAGGTCCCGAACTGTGCGTCTAGGATCGATGGTAACAGGAGACGCGGGACACAATGTTTACCCAGGTTCGGGCCCTCTCTATGGATGTAATACCCTACTTCCTGCTTGATTGATCTTGATGAATATGCGTGTTACAAGAGTTGATCTACCACGAGATCGTAATGGCTAAACCCTAGAAGTCTAGCCTATGTGAATATGGTAATGAATCTGTCCTATCCGGAATATGCTCTCCGGTTTATATAGACACCAGAGAGATCTAGGGTTACATGAGGTCGGCTACATAGGAGGAAATCTTCATAATAGGTCGCCTAGCTTGCCTTCCACGCCAAGTAGAGTCCAATCCGGACACGGGTATTGTCTTCGGCCTTCGTATCTTCACAGCCCATCAGTCCGGCCCATGGATAACAGGCCGGACGCCCGAGGACCCCTTAGTCCAGGACTCCCTCACTTACCACCAACGTCTTATTTTGATTCGGCGGTATTGTTGGATGAAGCAGCCCGGGCCAACATTACATGACCACGTTCATGAGACCGGTTCTACCGACGTGCTTTGCACACAGGTGGATGGCGGCTGTCTATTTCTCCAACTTTAGTTTAATCGAATTTGACTACGGCCGGTCCTTGTTGAAGGTTAGAACAACACACTTGACAAAAAATCGTTGTGGTTTTGATGCGTAGGTAAGAACGATTCTTGCTAGAAGCCACGTAAAACTTACAACAACAAAGTAGAGGACGTCTAACTTGTTTTTGCAGGGTATGTTGTGATATGATATGGTCAAGATGTGATGAGATATAAATTGTTGTATGAGATGATCATGTTTTATAAAAGTTATCGGCAACTGGCAGGAGCCTTATGGTTGTCGCTTTATTGTATGAAATGCAATCGCCATGTAATTGCTTTACTTTATCACTAAGCGGTAGCGATAGTCGTAGAAGCAATAGTTGGCGAGACGACAACGACGCTACGATGGAGATCAAGGTGTCAAGCCGGTGACGATGGAGATCATGACGGTGCTTTGGAGATGGAGATCAAAGGCACAAGATGATGATGACCATATCATGTCACATATTTTGATTGCATGTGATGTTTATCTTTTATGCATCTTATTTTGCTTAGTACGGCGGTAGCATTATAAGATGATCCCTCACTAATCAAGGTATAAGTGTTCTCCCTGAGTATGCACCGTTGCGACAGTACGTCGTGTCGAGACACCACATGATGATCGTGTGTGATAAGCTCTACGTTCACATACAACGGGTGCAAGACAGTTTTGCACGTGCGGAATACTCGGGTTAAACTTGACGAGTCTATCATGTACAAACATGGCCTCGGAACACTGGAGACCGAAAGGTCAAACGTCAATCATATAGTAGATATGATCAACATAGAGATGTTCACCATTGAAAACTACTCCATCTCACGTGATGATCGAACATGGTCTAGTTGATATGGATCACGTGATCATTTAGATGGCTCGAGGGATGTGTATCTAAGTGGGAATTCGTAAGTAATATGATTAATTGAACTTAATTTATCACAAACTTAGTCCTGATAGTATTTGCATATCTATGTTGTAGATCAATAGCTTGCCTATAGCTCCCAAGTTTTATTTTTGATATGTTCCTAGAGAAAACTAAGTTGAAATATGATAGTAGCAATGATGCGGACTGGATCCGTGATCTGAGGATTATCCTCGTTGCTGCACAGAAGAATTATGTCCTTGATGCACAGCTAGGTGATAGACCTATTGCAGGAGCAGATGCAGACGTTATGAACGTTTGACAAGCTCAGTATGATGACTACTTGATAGTTTAGTGCACCATGCTTTACGGCTTAGAATCGGGACTTCAAAAACCTTTTTGAATGCCACAGAGCATATGAGATGTTCCAAGAGCTGAAATTGGTATTTCAGACTCATGCCCGTGTCGAGAGGTATGAGACCTCTAACAAGTACTTTGCCTACAAGATGGAGGAGAATAGCTCAGCTAGTGAGCATGTGCTCAAAATGTCTGGGGTACTACAATCACTTGAATCAAGTGGGAGTTAATCTTCCAGATAAGATAGTGATTGACAGAGTTCTCTAGTCACTATCACCAAGTTAGTAGAACTTTGTGATGAACTATAATAAGCAAGGGATGACGAAAACGATTCCCAAGCTCTTCACGATGCTGAAATCAGTGAAGGTAGAAATCGAAAGAGCATCAAGTGTTGATGGTTAACAAGACCACTAGTTTCAAGAAAAGAGGGCAAGGGAAAGATAGGGAACTTCAAGAAGAATGGCAAGCAAGTTGCCACTCCCGTGAAGAAGCCCAAAGGTGGACCTAAGCCTGAAACTGAGTGCTTCTACTGCAAAGGGAATGGTCACTAGAAATGGAACTGCCCCAAATGCTTGGCGGATAAGAAATATGGCCTAGTGAACAAAGGTATATTTGATATACATGTTATTGATGTGTACTTTACTATTGTTCAGAGTAGCCCCTGGGTATTTGATACAGTTCAGTTGCTAAGATTAGTAACTCGAATCAGGAGTTACGAAATGAACAGAGACTAGTTGAGGGCGAGGTGACGATGTGTGTTGGAAGTGTTTCCAAGGTTGATAAGATCACCATCGCATACTCCCTCTACCTTCGGGATTAGTATTGGACGTAAATAAATGTTATTTGGTGTTTGCATTGAGCATGAATATGATTGGATCATGTTTATTGCGATACGGTTATTCATTTAAGTCAAGAATAATTGTTGTTCTGTTTACATGAATAAAACATTCCATGGTCTTACATCCAATGTAAATGGTTTACTGAATCTCGATCACAGTGATACACATATTCATAATATTGATGCCAAAAGATGCAAAGTTAATAATGATAGTGCAACATATTTGTGGCACTGCCGTTTAGGTCATACTGGTGTAAAGTGCATGAAGAAACTCCATGCGGATGGACTTTTGGAATCACTTGATTATGAATCATTTGGTCCTTGCGAACCATGCCTCATGGGAAAGATGACTAAAACGACATTCTCCGGAACAATGGAGCGAGCCACTAACTTATTGGAAATAATACTTACGGATGTATGCGGTCCGATGAGTGTTGAGGCTCGCGGCGGGTATCATTATTTTCTGACCTTCACAGATGATTTGAGCCGATATGAGTATATCTACTTAATGAAACACAAGTCTGAAATGTTTGAAAAGTTCAAAGAATTTCAGAGTGAAGTGGAGAATCATCATAACAAGAAAATAAAGTTTCTACGATCTGATCACGGAGGCGAATATTTGAGTTATGAGTTTGGCCTTCGTTTAAAACAATGTGGAATAGTTTCACAACTCACGCCACGTGGAACACCACAGCGTAATGGTGTGTCCGAACATCGTAACCGTACTTTATTAGATATGGTGCGATTTATGATGTCTCTTACCGATTTACCACTATCGTTTTGGGGTTATGCATTAGAGACAGCTGCATTCACGTTAAATAGGGCACCATCTAAATCCGTTGAGACGACACCGTATGAACTATGGTTTGGCAAAAAACCTAAGCTGTCGTTTCTTAAAGTTTGGGGTTGCGATACTTATGTGAAAAACCTTCAGCCTGATAAGCTCGAACCCAAATCGGAGAAGTGCGTCATCATAGGATACCCAAAAAGAAACTGTTGGGTACACCTTCTATCACAGATCCGAAGGCAACATATTTCTTGCTAAGAATGGATCCTTTCTAGAGAAGGAGTTTCTCTCGAAAGAAGTGAATGGGAGAAAACTAGAACTTGATGAGGTAATTGTACCTTCTCCCGAATTGGAAAGTAGCTCATCACTGAAAACCGTTCCCGTTATGCCTATACCAACTAGAGAGGAAGATAATGATAATGATCATGAAACTTCAGATCAAGTTACTACCAAACGCAGTAGGTCAACCAGAGCACGTTCCGCACCAAAATGGTACGGTAATCCTATTCTGGATGTCATGTTACTAGAACACGGCGAACCTACGAACTATGAGGAAGTGATGATGAGCCCAGATTCCACAAAATGGCCCGAGGCCATGAAATCTGAGATGGGATCCATGTATGAGAACAAAGTGTGGACTTTGGTTGACTTGCCCGATGATCGGCAAGCCATAGAGAATAAATGGATTTTCAAGAGGAAGACAGACATTGATAGTAGTGTCACTATCTACAAAGCTCGAATTGTCGCAAAAAGTTTTTGACAAGTTCAAGGTGTTGACTACGATGAGATTTTCTCACTAGTATCGATGCTTAAAGTCTGTCCGAATAATGTTAGGAATTGCCGCATTTTATGAAATCTGGCAAATAGATGTCAAAACTGCATTCCTTAATGGATTTATTAAAGAAGAGTTGTATATGATGCAACCAGAAGGTTTTCTCAATCCTAAAGGTGCTAACAAAGTGTGCAAGCTCCAGCGATCCATCGATGGACTAGTGCAAGCATCTCGGAGTTGGAATATATGCTTTGATGAGTTGGTCAAAGAATATAGTTTTATACAGACTTGCATGCGGTGAAGCCTGAATTTACAAGAAAGTGATTGGGAGCACTACAACCTTTCTGATAAGTATATGTGAATGACATATTGTTGATCGGAAATGATGCGGTCAAAGGAGTGTTTTCAAAGAAAGACCTCGGTGAAGCTACTTACATATTAAGCATCGAGATCTAGACCAAGACGCTTGATAAGATTTTTCAATGAGTATATACCTGATACGTCTCCAACGTATCTATAAATTTTGATTCCTCCATGCTATATTATCTTCTGTTTTGGACATTATTGGGCTTTATTATTCACTTTTATATTATTTTTGGGACTAACCTATTAACCGGAGGCCCAGCCCAGAATTGCTATTTTTTTGCCTATTTCAGAGTTTCGCAGAAAAAGAATATCAAACGGAGTCCAAACGGAATGAAACCTTCAGGAACGTGATTTTCGGAACGAACGTGATCTAGAGGACTTGGACCCTATGTCAAGAAATCAACTAGGAGGGCACGAGGTAGGGGGCGCGCCTACCCCCCTGGGCACGCCCTCCACCCTTGTGGGCCCCCTGTTGCTCCACCGACATACTCCTTCCTCCTATATATACCTACGTACCCCCAAACGATCAGATACGGAGCCAAAAACCTAATTCCACCGCCGCAACGTTCTGTACCCACGAGATCCCATATTGGGGCCTATTCCGGAACTCCGCCGGAGGGGGCATCAATCACGGAGGGCTTCTACCTCAACACCATAGCCTCTGCGATGAAGTGTGAGTAGTTTACCTCAGACCTTCGGGTCCATAGTTATTAGCTAGATGGCTTCTTCTCTCTTTTTGGATCTCAATACAATGTTCTCCCCCTCTCTCGTGGAGATCTATTCGATGTAATCTTCTTTTGCGGTGTGTTTGTTGAGACCGATGAATTGTGGGTTTATGATCAAATTTATCTATGAACAATATTTGAATCTTCTCTGAATTCTTTTATGTATGATTGGTTATATTTGCAAGTCTCTTTGAATTATCACTTTGGTTTGGCCTACTAGATTGATCTTTCTTGCAATGGGAGAAGTGCTTAGCTTTGGGTTCAATCTTGCGGTGTCCTTTCCAAGTGACAGTAGGGGCAGCAAGGCACGTATTGTATTGTTGCCATCGAGGATAACAAGATGGGGTTTTTTTTATCATATTGCATGAATTTATCCCTCTACATCATGTCATCTTGCTTAAGGCGTTACTCTGTTCTTATGAACTTAATACTCTAGATGCATGCTGGATAGCGGTCGATGTGTGGAGTAATAGTAGTAGATGCAGGCAGGAGTCGGTCTACTTGTCTCGGACGTGATGCCTATATACATGATCATACCTAGATATTCTCATAATTATGCTCAGTTATGTCAATTGCTCAACAGTAATTTGTTCACCCACTGTAAAATACTTATGCTCTCGAGAGAAGCCACTAGTGAAACCTGTGGCCCCCGGGTCTATCTTCATCATATTAATCTTCCAACACTTAGTTATTTCTGTTGCTTTTTACTTTGGTTTTATTTTACCTTGCATCTTTATCACAAAAATACCAAAAATATTATCTTATCATATCTATCAGATCTCACTCTCGTAAGTGACCGTGTAGGGATTGACAACCCCTTATCGAGTTGGTTGCGAGGATTTATTTGTTTTGTGTAGGTGCGAGGGACTCGCGCGTAGCCTCCTACTGGATTGATACCTTGGTTCTCAAAAACTGAGGGAAATACTTACGCAACTTTGTTGCATCACCCTTTCCTCTTCAAGGGAAAACCAACGCAGTGCTCAAGAGGTAGCAAGAAGGATTTCTAGCGCCGTTGCCGGGGAAGTCTACGCAAAAGTCAACATACCAAGTACCCATCACAAACCCTTATCTCCCGCATTAAATTATTTGCCATTTGCCTCTCGTTTTCCTCTCCCCCACTTCACCCTTGCCGTTTTATTTGCCCTCTCTTTTTCGTTCGCCTCTTTTTTTTCGCTAGCTTTTTGTTTGCTCGTGTGTCGGATTGCTTGTTTGTCATGATGGCTCTACCTAGATTTGGTTATCTTCACCTTAAAAGGTTAGAAGAGATCGAAAGCAACGTCAGGAGTTCTATGGTTTTGCAATTTGAGCATAATAATTTCTTCAGAAACGAGCTTAAGGACCAAAAAAGCTTTATGAGTTATATGAATAAAGAGCTCGATGATATGTCTAAAGATTTTGATGGTTTGAGATCCCAAATTGCTCGTCTTGAAAAGTTGATAGCTGAAATATCGGATAAGCAGGCTACCTTAGTCAATAAGATGGCCGCTAAACCGGATTTCTATGAAAATAAAGATGAAGATCTAAAAGTTATTGATGTGTCCCCTATTAAATCTTTGTTTTGCAATATGGATCTTCATAATGATGGGACTGAATATGATCCACCTTTACCTAGAAGGCGTTCCAAAAATTCGGAGTTTTTAGATCTTGATGCTAAAATTGATAAAAGTGGGAATGAAGAAATCAAAATGTTAGATATTAATGGACCCACTATTTTGGATTTCAAGGAATTTAATTATGATAATTGCTCTTTGATAGATTGTATTTCCTTGTTGCAATCCGTGCTAAATTCTCCTCATGCTTATAGTCAAAATAAAGCTTTTACCAAACATATCGTTGATGCTTTGATGCAATGCTATGAAGAAAAGCTTGAGTTGGAAGTTTCTATCCCTAGAAAACTTTATGATGAGTGGGAACCTACTATTAAAATTAAGATTAAAGATCATGAATGCTATGCTTTGTGTGATTTGGGTGCTAGTGTTTCCACGATTCCAAAAACTTTGTGTGATTTGCTAGGTTTCCGTGATTTTGATGATTGCTCTCTAAATTTGCACCTTGCGGATTCCACCGTTAAGAAACCTATGGGAATAATTAATGATGTTCTTATTGTTTCCAATAGGAATTATGTGCCCGTAGATTTTATCGTTCTTGATATAGATTGCAATCCTTCATGTCCTATTATTCTTGGTAGACCTTTCCTTAGAACGATTGGTGCAATTATTGATATGAAGGAAGGGAATATTAGATTCCAATTTCCATTAAGGAAAGGAATGGAACACTTCCCTAGGAATAAAATAAAATTACCATATGAATCTATCATGAGAGCCACTTATGGATTGCCTACCAAAGATGGCAATACCTAGATCTATCATTGCTTTTATGCCTAGCTAGGGGCGTTAAACGATAGCGCTTGTTGGGAGGCAACCCAATTTTATTTTTAGTTTTTTGCTTTTTGCTTCTGTTTAGGAATAAATATTTGTTCTAGCCTATGGTTAGATGTGTTTTTATGTTTTAATTAGTGTTTGTGCCAAGTTAAACCTATAGGATCTTCTTGGATGATAGTTATTTGATCTTGCTGTAATTTCCAGAAACTTTCTGTTCACGAAAATAATTGTTAAAAATCACCAGAACGTGATAAAATACTGATTCCAATTTCTGATGATCAATAAACAAATTTCCTAGGTCTTCCTATTTTGGCTGATTTTTTGGAGTTCCAGAAGTTTGCGTTAGTTACAGATTACTACAGACTGTTCTGTTTTTGACAGATTCTCTTTTTCGTGTGTTGTTTGCTTATTTTGATGAATCTATGGCTAGTAAAAGAGTTTATAAACCATAGAGAAGTTGGAATACAGTAGGTTTAACACCAATATAAATAAATAATGAGTTCATTACAGTACCTTGAAGTGTTCTTTTGTTTTCTTTCGCTAACGGAGCTCAAGAGATTTTCTGTTAAGTTTTGTGTTGTGAAGTTTTCAAGTTTTGGGTGAAAGATTTGATGGATTATGGAACAAGGAGTGGCAAGAGACTAAGCTTGGGGATGCCCATGGCACCCCCAAGATAATCTAAGGACACCAAAAAGCCAAAGTTTGGGGATGCCCCGGAAGGCATCCCCTCTTTCGTCTACTTCCATCGGTAACTTTACTTGGAGCTATATTTTTATTCACCACATGATATGTGTTTTGCTTGGAGCGTCTTGTATGATTTAAGTCTTTGTTTGTTAGTTTACCACAATCATCCTTGCTGTACACACCTTTTGAGAGAGACACACATGATTCGGAAATTATTAGAATACTCTATGTGCTTCACTTATATCTTTTGAGTTATATAGTTTTTGCTCTAGTACTTCACTTATATCTTTTAGAGCACGGTGGTGGATTTGTTTTATAGAAACTATTGATCTCTCATGCTTCACTTAGATTATTTTGAGAGTCTTAAATAGCATGGTAATTTGCTTAAATAATCCTAATATGCTAGGTATTCAAGATTAGTAAAAACTTTCTTATGAGTGTTTTGAAAACTAAGAGAAGTTTGATGCTTGAAGATTGTTTTGAGATATAAAGGTGGTAATATCATAGTTGTGCTAGTTGAGTAATTGTGTAATTGGAAAATACATGTGTTGGAGTTTGTGATTCCCGTAGCATGCACGTATGGTGAACCGTTATGTAACGAAGTCGGAGCATGAAGTATTTGTTGATTGTCTTCCTTTGTGTGGCGGTCGGGATCGCGCGATGGTTAACTCCTACCAACCCTTCCCCTAGGAGCATGCGTAGTAGTACTTTGCTTCGAGGGATAATAATTTTTTGCAATAAGTATATGAGTTCTTTATGACTAATGTGAGTCCATGGATTATACGCACACCTACCTTTCCGCAATTTTCTAGCCTCTTCGGTACCGCACATTGCCCTTTCTCACCTTGAGAGTTGGTGCAAACTTCGCCGGTGCATCCAAACCCCGTGATATCATACGCTCTTTCACACATAAACCTCCTTATATCTTCCTCAAAATAGCCACCATACCTACCTATCATGGCATTTCCATAGCCATTCCGAGATATATTGCCATGCAACTTTCCACCGTTTCATTTATCATGACATACTCCATCATTGTCATATTGCTTTGCATGATCATGTAGTTGACATTGTATTTGTGGCAAAGCCGCCGTTCATAATTCTTTCATACATGTCGCTCTTGATTCATTGCATATCCCGGTACACCGCCGGAGGCATTCATATAGAGTCATACTCTGTTCTAAGTATTGAGTTGTAATTCATGAGTTGTAAGTAAATAAAAGTGTGATGATCATCATTATTAGAGCATTGTCCCAACTGAGGAAAGGATGATGGAGACTATGATTCCCCCACAAGTCGGGATGAGACTCCGGACTAAAAGAAAAGAGGCCATAAAAAAAGAGGAAAGGCCCAAATAAAAAAATGAGAGAAAAAGAGAGAAGGGACAATGTTACTATCCTTTTACCACACTTGTGCTTCAAAGTAGCACCGTGACCTTCATAATAGAGAGTCTCTCATTTTGTCACTTTCATATACTAGGGGAAATTTCATTATAGAACTTGGCTTGCGTATTCCAATGATGGGCTTCCTCAAATGCCCGAGGTCTTCGTGAGCAAGCAAGTTGGATGCACACCCACTTAGTTTCTTTTTGAGCTTTCATACACTTATAGCTCTAGTGCATCCGTTGCATGGCAATCCCTACTCCTCACATTAACATCAATTGATGGGCATCTCCATAGCCCGTTGATTAGCCTCGTTGATGTGATACTTTCTCCTTTTTTGTCTTCCCACATAACCCCTACCATTATACCTTATTCCACCATAGTGCTATATCCATGGCCTGCGCCCATGTATTGCGTAAGAGTTGAAAAGGTTGAAGCGCGTTAAAAGTATGAACCAATTGCTTGGCTAAAACCGGGGTCGAACATGATATGAATATTTTGTGTGGGGAAGATGGAGCATAGCCAGACTATATGATTTTGTAGGGATAACTTGCTTTGGCTATTATTTTGATAAGACATAATTGCTTAGTTAGTATGCTTGAAGTATTATTATTTTTATGTCAACATTAAACTTTTATCTTGAATCATCTCAAATCTGAACATTCATGCCACAATAAGAAGGATTACATTGAAATTATGCCAAGTAGCATTCCACATCAAAAATTCTGTTTTTATCATTTACCTACTCGAGGACGAGCAGGAATTAAGCTTGGGGATGCTTGATACGTCTCCAACGTATCTATAATTTTTGATTGCTCCATGCTATATTATCTTCTGTTTTGGAAATTATTGGGATTTATTATTCACTTTTATATTATTTTTGGGACTAACCTATTAACCGGAGGCCCAGCCCAGAATTGCTATTTTTTTGCCTATTTCAGAGTTTCGCAGAAAAAGAATATCAAACGGAATGAAACCTTCGGGAACGTGATTTTCGGAACGAACGTGATCCAGAGGACTTGGACCCTACGTCAAGAAATCAACCAGGAGGGCATGAGGTAGGGGCGCGCCTACCCCCTGGGCGCGCCCTCCACCCTCGTGGGCCCCCTGTTGCTCCATCGACGTACTCCTTCCTCCTATATATACCTACATACCCCCAAACGATCAGATACGGAGCCAAAAACCTAATTCCACCGCCGCAACCTTCTGTACCCACGAGATCCCATCTTGGGGCCTGTTCCGGAACTCCGCCGGAGGGGGCATCAATCACGGAGGGCTTCTACATCAACACCATAGCCTCTCCGATGAAGTGTGAGTAGTTTACCTCAGACCTTCGGGTCCATAGTTCTTAGCTAGATGGCTTCTTCTCTCTTTTTGGATCTCAATACAATGTTCTCCCCCTCTCTCGTGGATATCTATTCGATGTAATCTTCTTTTGCGGTGTGTTTGTTGAGACCGATGAATTGTGGGTTTATGATCAAGTTTATCTATGAACAATATTTGAATCTTCTCTGAATTCTTTTATGTATGATTGGTTATCTTTGCAAGTCTCTTCGAATTATCAGTTTGGTTTGGCCTACTAGATTGATCTTTCTTGCAATGGGAGAAGTCCTTAGCTTTGGGTTCAATCTTGCGGTGTCCTTTCCCAATGACAGTAGGGGCAGCAAGGCACGTATTGTATTGTTTCCATCGAGGATAACAAGATGGGGTTTTTATCATATTGCATGAATTTATCCCTCTACATCATGTCATCTTGCTTAAGGCGTTACTCTGTTCTTATGAACTTAATACTCTAGATGCATGCTGGATAGCGGTCGATGTGTGGAGTATTAGTAGTAGATGCAGGCAGGAGTCGGTCTACTTGTCTCGGACGTGATGCCTATATACATGATCATACCTAGATATTCTCATAACTATGCTCAATTCTGTCAATTGCTCAACAGTAATTTGTTCACCCACCGTAAAATACTTATGCTCTCGAGAGAAGCCACTAGTGAAACCTATGGCCCCCGGGTCTATCTTCATCATATTAATCTTCCAACACTTAGTTTTTTCTGTTGGTTTTTACTTTGCATCTTTATCACAAAAATACCAAAAATATTATCTTATCATATCTATCAGATCTCACTCTCGTAAGTGACGGTGTAGGGATTGACAACCCCTTATCGCGTTGGTTGCGAGAATTTATTTGTTTTGTGTAGGTGTGAGGGACTCACGCGTAGCCTCCTACTGGATTGATACCTTGGTTCTCAAAAACTAAGGGAAATACTTATGCTAATTTGTTGCATCACCCTTTCCTCTTCAAGGGAAAACCTACGCAGTGCTCAAGAGGTAGCAATACCTTGACAAGATTTTGAAATATTCAAAATGGAACAGTAAAAGGAGTTCTTGCGTGTGTTGCAAGGTGTGAAGTTGAGTAAGACTCAAAAGCCCGACCACGACAAAAGATAGAGAGAGAATGATAGTCATTCCCTATGCCTCAGCCATAGGTTCTATAAAGTATGCCATGCTGTGTACCAGACCTATTGTATACCTTAGCATGAGCTTGGAAAAGGAGTACAATAATGATCTAGGAGTAGATCACTGGACAACGGTCAAAAATTATCCTTAGATGACTAAGGAAATATTTCTCGGTTATGAAGAGTTACGTCGATGAAAGCTTTGACACCAATCTGGATGACTCTGAGTCTCGATCTGGATACATATTGAAAGTAGGAGCATTTAGCTAGAGTAGCACCATGCAGAGCATTGTAGAGATAGAAATTTACAAAATACGTACAGATCTGAATGTAACAGACCCACTGACTAAACCTCTCTCACAAGCAAAACATGATCACACCTTAGTACTCTTTTGGTGTTAATCACATGGCGATATGAACTAGATTACTGACTCTAGTAAACCCTTTGGGTGTTGGTCACATGGCGATGTGAACTATGGTTATTAATCACATGGTGATGTGAACTATTGGTGTTAAATCACATGGCGATCTGAACTAGACTATTGACTCTAGTGCAAGTGGGAGACTGAAGGAAATATGCCCTAGAGGCAATAATAAAGTTATTATTTATATTTCCTTATATCATGATAAATGTTTATTATTAATGCTAGAATTGTATTAACCGGAAACTTAGTACATGTGTGTATACATAGACAAAACACCGTGTCCCTAGTAAGCCTCTACTAGACTAGCTCGTTAATCAAAGATGGTTAAGTTTCCTAACCATAGACATGTGTTGTCATTTGATGAACGGGATCACATCATTAGGAGAATGATGTGATGGACAAGACCCATTCGTTAGCTTAGCATGTTGATCGTTCAGTTTTATTGCTATTGCTTGCTTCATGTCATATACATATTTCTCTGACTATGAGATTATGCAACTCCCGGATACCGGAGGAATACCTTGTGTGCTATCAAACGTCACAACATAACTGGCTGATTATAAAGATGCTCTACAGGTATCTCCGAAGGTGTTTGTTGGGTTGGCATAGATCGAGATTAGGATTTGTCACTCTGAGTATCGGAGAGGTATCTCTAGGCCCTCTTGGTAATGCACATCACTATAAGCCTTGCAAGCAATGTGACTAATGAGCTAGTTACGGAGTGATGCATTACAGAACGAGTAAAGAGACTGGCCGGTAATGAGATTGAACAAGGTATGAGGATACCGAAGATCGATTCTCGGACAAGTAACATACCGATGACAAAGGGAATAACGTATGTTGTTATCGCGGTTTGACCGATAAAGATCTTCGTAGAATATGTAGGAACCAATATGAGCATCCAGGTTCCACTATTGGTTATTGACAAGAGATGTGTCTCGGTCATGTCTACATAGTTCTCGAACCCGTAGGGTCCGCACGCTTAACGGTCAATGACGATTTGTATTATGAGTTATGTGTTTTGGTGATCGAAGTTTGTTCGGATTCCCGGACGGGATCACGAACATGACGAGGAGTCTCGAAATGGTCGAGAGGTCAAGATTGATATATTGAAAGGTGGTATTCGGACACCGGAAGGGTTCCGAAGTGTATCGGGTACATACCGGAGTACCGGAGGGGTTACCGGAACCCCCCGGGGAAAGATATGGGCCATAGGAGAGAGGCTAACCAGCCCACAAGGGGCTGGTGCGCCCCCCCCCCCCAAGGGAGGAGGCCGAATTGGACTAGGTAAGGGGGCGCCACCCCCCTTTCCTTCTCCTACTCCCACTCCTTCCCCCTTTCCCCTTCCAGTAGAAAGGAAAAAAAGGAGGGCCGAATCCTACTAGGACTGGAGTCCTAGTAGGACTCCCCTCTCCTTGGCGCGCCCCTGGTGGCCGGCCTCCTCCCCTCCTCCTTTATATACGGGGGCAGGGGGCCACCCCATAGCACATCAATTGTTCTCTTAGCCGTGTGCGGTGTCCTCCTCCACAGTTTACTCCTCCGGTCATAGCGTCGTAGTGCTTAGGCAAAGCCCTGCGCGGATCACATCACCATCACCGTTACCACGCCGTCGTGCTGACAGAACTCTCCCTCGACCCTCTGCTGGATCAAGAGTTCGAGGGACGTCATCGAGCTGAACGTGTGCTGAACTCGGAGGTACCGTACGTTCGGTACTTGGATCGGTTGGATCGTGAAGACGTTCGATTACATCAACCGCGTTAACCTAATGCTTCCGCTTTCGGTCTACGAGGGTACATGGACACACTCTCCCCCTCTCGTTGCTATGCATCTCCTAGATAGATCTTGCGTGAGCGTAGGAATTTTTTTGAAATTGCATGTTGCGTTCTGCAACAGTATATATCCCACTTTTTAGGTATTATGTACTATTTTTTCTTGGTGGTGGTTGCGACCGTGAGTATGTTGACGGCTGAGATGCTGGATGCTAGGATTGAAAAGCTGCGCCAAGGTGTGGTTCAGCGCATCGTGGTTCTCTGCACGACGATGAGCGACACCATCTGGTTGTAAACGGAGGAGTAGAGCCAGATAGGGAGGGTCCTTAGGACGCTCTTCACTTGATCCACCTGTGTCACCGTGCATAACTTCCACTTCTCGCGCATTTGGCTACAAGTGGCGAGCTTGCAGTTGGTGTCTGTGGTTGTGAGGGCCGCTTTGTTGAGGAACTTGAAGCCTTTTGTGTGCAGAATACGTCTTCCTCCCGGCCCTCGTGCCATTTGTGCGAAACTTTGTTGCATCAGAGTCCTTCTTCTCATCGCCTTCGTACAAGATCTGCATGTCGAATGACACGCTAGGCTTCCAGTTTCTGCAAGCGGCGGATGCAAGCTGGCAGATGTTAGGGATCATGTTGTTGTAGGGATTCGCGTGGCGGTATTATCGAGGAATAGTAGCAAGACGATGGTCTCGACGACGCAGGAGGTCGAGAAGGATAAGACCCACTGTCCGTTCTCCTCTAGGTAGCTCGAGAAGGTGTCCGAGAAGATCAAGACGGCAGTGTGTGCCAGGTAGAAGTAGCTGAAGAAGGACCTCTTGGAGTGCTCCTTTATGAACTAGTCAGTTTTGAAGGTAGTGATCTCGGGCTCGTAGCGAAGGGCCATTGCCCCCCTCCCCCAAATTATTGCTTCACATAAACACATAATATTTAGCACTATTTGAGCCAAATTTAACTTAATACACTACATTAATACTCAACTACTCACAATGTCAAGGTTGGTCATGCAAGTTAGCCACAAAACACTATTTGAGCCAAATTTAACATAATATCTTAGATTAGTACACTAAATCGGAGATATCACTTATATGACCCGTCGGCTTTCTGTAGGCCAAAGATGTACTTTTCGGTCAAGCCGAAGATGAAGAGTGTTTTTCGTGCGCCGAAGAGCATTCTTCTGTCTACCGTAGGTAGAAGAGTGTCTTGGGTCCATTAACATAGCGCGTACTAAGCTAGCAACTCAAGGACTGGACAGCAGAACGTACTAAGCTAGCAACTAATTATTTTATTTTAATTGTGCTACCACGTTCTCATAGCAAGAAATGTATCACTTCTAACCGGGACTAAAGGTCCCATTTAAACTAGGACTAATGCCTGTACGGTGCCCTAGCCG
Organism: Triticum aestivum; assembly: GCF_018294505.1. Classification (NCBI taxonomy): domain Eukaryota; kingdom Viridiplantae; phylum Streptophyta; class Magnoliopsida; order Poales; family Poaceae; genus Triticum; species Triticum aestivum. The sequence continues at coordinate 89,411,765 of NC_057811.1, forward strand.
CTCGAACCGGGACTAATGCTCACATTAGTCCCGGTTCGTAATGCAACCGGGATTAATGCTCTTTTCTGGCCGAACCAAAGCCCTGTTTTCTACTAGTGTAATCGGAAAGGACATTGAAAGACAAATTTTTACTATTATAAGAAAACATGACTATATAATTATTTTCGTAAAGTGTAACCAAATAAAATTTTCCAATCGTGTAACCTTTATGTATGAATTACCATCTATTATTCTTATTGAAAATGGGGACGATACTACAAAATTTTCTGGTCATATGGTACTAGTCCGCTCAGTAGCACGGGTTGATGAGTAGTAAAACAAATTTTAGGTCACACAAACCACAGTGCAGAATGTATAAGAAATAACTATCATGCTACAATATTATTCTATACTTTTTCAGTATTACCTTTTCCCACTAAATAACAATTGTTTTTTTTCCAAAAGAATGCTTAATTTAATTGAATCTGGCCAAGTTCTTGACAGTTGTGATTACAAGGAGATGTGTTGTTGTCGTGCTATTTGCTAGTTTCAACTTCCACAGCCTATAATGTAATATAGATTTTTTTTCTTCTTTGCCAAAAGAAAAGTTTCAAATATATTGATATAAGACAAAACATGAGTCCGTTAATTAAAACGGAAACATTTGTTGTTATAGAACATGGTAGCACAAATAAAAGGGACAATTACATTTGAGCCCTTAGTTGTGTCACACCCGTTTTATTTGCCCCTAAATACAAAAAACCCTCATTTCTATCCAAGCCGCTCCACTTATGCTTTTACCCTTTGACCGCTTGACCGACATTTTGAAAACTTCATAACGAATTCATACTAACTCCGAAAAATACAAGTAAGATATCAAAGTGTTCAAAAAAAACATCATCTATATGTGCATGTCATTTGCATTCATGAAAAAAGTGTTCAAAAGCCCCATCTCAGTTTGAGCTCATATGATCTTAGCATGAATAGTAAAATTCAAACAAAGTGATAAAAATTTAAAAAATTCTGATTTTTTTGGCAAACATTGACAAATGTTTTGAGTGATTACAAAGTTTCATCATGAAATGACATTCGTGGAAGTTGTGGCAAAAAAACTAAATTGATGCTTCAAAGCAAAAGCATTTTGGAGTGTTGATTTTGTTTTTTTCCATGACTTCCATCTATGTCATTCCCATATGAAAATTTCCAAGCGCTGAAAACATTTGTCAATGAGTGCACCTCTCGGCCGCATGCATGCATCGCTTTCTCCAGGACGTCTCCGTCTCACGCGCGCTGAATCAGCTGCTGCTCGCCGACACCGCGGGGCGCGCGACGAGAACCAAAACGCCTGCGTTACGAGTAGTTTCTGCCGCTGTTCACACGTAGTACGTGTGCGTCCATCGTTTCGGTACGTGCACTAGTCTTATTTCTCTCTGGAATTTTAGATTTTCGGTACGTGTGCACAAGCTACCATCTTTTTTCCTCATCATGAGATGAAACTAGTACGTACGTACCTACTAACTACATCAGGCGTGCTCCTAAAAAAACTACATTGGACGTGCGAACCAACATGTGATTGGATGGTTAGGTGAACAGTAGTATCTTTAGCCAACCACCAGGGTTTAAGTCCTGATGCTCGCATTTATCCTGGATTTATTTCAGCATTTTCGGCGATGCACGTTCAGTGAGAGGAGACGTTCCCCTCGACTACGAGGCGTCTACGGTGACTTCGTAAAATCTCAAGATGATATGCCGGCTCAGTCTCTCAGAGATGCTCATAGAAATAGGGTGTGCGTGTGCGCGTTCAAAGGAGTGAGTGTATGCACGTATATATATGAGCGCTTGTGTTTGTAATGTGTTAAAAAAGCTGGCTCACGGCACAGCTCCTTGGCGCCCCCGCATCAAATAAGACGTGACCTACCATCAAGAAAGAAGGGTTCTAGTCTACGGAGCATACATCATGCTTCCTTCGGAGCCGAAGATTGACTCCCTTTGGGGTATCTCCTGTTCATCGAAGAAGCGGCAATCTAGTGTCATATGGACAATGTCGGCCTGATCACGGGGCCGACGGGTGTTTCACAAAGGCGATGCACCGGAGCCGGAGTAGGCCGCGCAAAGGAGAGATCACGCAGTTGCCAGGAGCGTCAGGAGGGCGGCGACGAAGGTCCACGGGGAAACAATAAGTTGGCCGGTGTTTGGGCATTGCCAGCTCAAGGGGGTGGCCGGATGAGATGCACGATTGGCGTTTTCGATGGATGGGAGAAATAAAAAATCTTGAGTGGGCCCCACATGGTGGAATGACATAGTGATTATAGTTAATAAACATTTTATAGTTTCATATATGCATTTATACTTAACTGGTTTTCTAGATAGGTTTACTATTTGTAATAACACATGAAGAAGAAATTTATACCACAACATACCATCAGAGTTGACTGCCAGCTTTTTTAGGGAGCGGAGAGGGTCATCCACGAAAGGTGGTATGTCTGCCGTTGGATATAAAAGAAAAGAGATGGACAGTTGAGATCGACCAATAGGAGGCATCCATCCGTGGGAGATCAACCCTGACCAATCCGGAGGGAGGCGAAAACTTGACTCCCAAGCGCGCAAAATGACCGACGGAAAAATGAAAACAAAAATGTTTTGAACGCAAACGCGCCAAAGTGAAGCCTATTAGCACCGGCCATGGCGACCTACCATGTATGAATCCCTCCTCCCCTTCCTTCCTTCTCTCTCTCTCTCTCTCTCTCTCTCTCTCTCTCTGTGTGTGTGTGTAGGCTCTTCCTCACCTCACCGTCTCTCCCTTCCAGATCCTTCACGGTCACCATGGGAGAGAATGACGCTTTGCTCGGCACGCCATGGGCCTCCTCCTCTCAGATTCACTATTTTGATTTCGTACGGTGGCGATTCACCTCTTTCCCCCTCCCTTTGTGCAGTTGTGGTTGTTGTTCATCCGTACCTCAAGAAGGTCCCTTCCTTCTTTCCTTCCTGGCACATGATCTCTTGTTTTCCTTTTCGATTCGAGCTCAACATCCATCTCTTATGCCTCTGGTTGTCCTTGTTGTGCAGCAGCAGCAGAAAGAGGCCAAGGGGTTCATCCAGGGGGTAGGCTCTTCAAATGAACGGACCCGCTGCCTATTCGGCATCGGCTACATAACACCCATGGTGAGCCTCCCGCCTCTGCTTGTTTGCTCTGTTTCATTCATGGCCATTGAGCCACGACTCTGGGCTCCGCTCTTATAAGCTTCTTAGTGCTAAATAAATAAGCTCTACTTTGTCTCGGCCTCCGACGAAATGGAACCCCTCTCCTACAAGTGTTTAACCGGAGAGAGATATGCCGGTCCGTAGAATCTTCATGGGCTTTTGTTTCTTTCATTATGAAGCTCACTGGTTCTTTTTTTGTGCTGTACAGCTAGAATAAACATAATGTGGAGCGTTACTTTGGTTTGCTACTGTGTACATACGAGATGCTTGCTGGATTGCACGTTTTCTCAATCATAGTTGTATAGCTCATTGCATTCCCTGGTTATATGATGCTTTTATAGCTCATTGCATTCCCTGGTTCCAATTCATTTCATATTTGGTCCAGTGTGATGCGTGAGTACTAGATTGATGCTGATATGCTAGATAACCATGTATTTGCTCTTGCTGCATGATGCGTGTGTACTTTCCGATGGTCACTTGTTATCTCCTTAGGTTGTTTTGCTACTGGATGAATGGTATTTCAGCCACCTTGTACCTCCGCTAGGTAGCTGCTCACTTTTATTTTACCCAACATAAAATTGCTTGATGCATGTTGGATACACATTGTTTTGCATGATGAAAATCATATCACATTTGGTCATTGTGTAGGCTAAGTTTGTTTCCCTTGTTGTCCTCATTAATTTTTTGTTGTTCAATTAGGAGCAGCAGGCGCCCTCCATGGATGAGGATGACGACCGGGACCTAATAATTTGAGATCTGAAACTAGATCTTACCATCTCTGACAGGCAAGGTGTGCGGTGACAGGCTCGACCTCGACATCTTCCGTTGGATGGACCCCCTGCCGTTGTTTGGCATCGGCACGGTGAGCTCCTCTCCCTCCTGTGCTCCCTGCCTCCGGCTGATGATGCTTGTGGCTTTCGAGCCACGGCTATGGTGGTCGCTTCGGGTTCATGGCCGTCGTTCCATAGCTATGTCTGGTTAATTAGGCTGCTAGAGTCCTTGCATAATCATCATGCTACTGTTTGTTTGTTCATTTGCTCATTTATCTGTGTGGCAATCAAACTATGCTGAATACATACATGTACCTCTTCGATCAGCAACTGATAAAATAAATATGTAGCTTCTGTTCATGTGTACAGCACACCCAAGCATGGCGATAAGTATGCCATGTACACGAGCTCTTTGATCAACCACACTCTTCTACCTAGATAATTTTGTGATGTATCGAGTGACCTGCTATTCGCTTGCATTGGTACATAATTCACTATTAAACCTTAAATGCACGCTGTTTTGGTTATTCTTTGCTTAGCAGGTCTGCTTGTGTTATTAATTATCAGAAATCAAATTGTTTTCCATACGATCTAGCTTGTGCTGCGGATTTTTAGATAGTTAGGTGTATATATAGAAACGAAAGTTCATCCTAATGTGTTTTGATGCAATGTTGGGGCTAAAGATAAATTTCGACAAGAGCGAAGCGATGATTGTGGGATGTAAATTGGAGGACCAACCGAGGGTTGCACATATGATGAACTACAAGTTAGGTTGATTGATGTGGCTTCCGGGAAGCTGCAGAAGCATCCAATCATCTACCTCGGTCACTCAAGTCTGGTCGATTTGGAGAAGGAAGCATCCTCTGCTGCGGTCCAACACAAATCCTCCATGAGCTTGAGACGACGGAGGTGAGACCTTGGCAACGACAAATTGTCGAACACACGAGGCCCCTGGGTGTACTGTGTACAACAACATCTGTGACAAGCTTGGTATCGATCAGGTGAGGAACGAGGGCATCAGAAATCCATGTTGTGGTTTAGGATCAATAGCAATCCTACCCTACGGGTACGGCATTAAACACCACACACGGAATTATATTTGGCCAACTGTTCCCACACCACCAACCCATCATTGTGTTCATCAATTGGGTTATAACTGATCACTAGAGGGTGACGCGTGTGGTACATCATAGTGATCATAGAGTTGTCCGTTATGAGTTAGTCGGCTATTACGGTTAGAGGTCAGTATTTTGACACCGAAAGTGGAAGAACTGAACTGAGTCGACCGATATTCCTTGTTATTCGGTTTATGGTATTTGGTCGTTGCTTTCATCACTAGTTGTTTGTGTTCATTGAAAGTTTTCATTCTAAATAAATCGAATTGACCATAAGACCATATTGAAGGAAATATGCCCTAGAGGCAATAATAAAGTATTATATATTTCCTTATATCATGATAAATGTTTATTATTCATGCTAGAATTGTATTAACCGGAAACATAATACATGTGTGAATACATAGACAAACAGAGTGTCACTAGTATGCCTCTACTTGACTAGCTCATTAATCAAAGATGGTTATGTTTCCTAGCCATAGACATGAGTTGTCATTTGATTAACGGGACCACCTCATTAGGAGAATGACGTGATTGACTTGACCCATTCCGTTAGCTTAGCACCCGATCGTTTAGTATGTTGCTATTGCTTTCTTCATGACTTATACATGTTCCTATGACTATGAGATTATGCAACTCCCGTTTACCGGAGGAACACTTTGTGTGCTACCAAACGTCACAACGTAAATGGGTGATTATAAAGGTGCTCTACAGGTGTCTCCAAAGGTACTTGTTGGGTTGGCGTATTTCGAGATTAGGATTTGTCACTCCGATAGTCGGAGAGGTATCTCTGGGCCCACTCGGTAATGCACATCACTATAAGCCTTGCAAGCATTGTGACTAATGAGTTAGTTGCGAGATGATGTATTACGGAACGAGTAAAGAGACTTGCCGGCAACGAGATTGAACTAGGTATCGAGATACCGACGATCGAATCTCGGGCAAGTAACATACTGATGACAAAGGGAACAACGTATGTTGTTATGCAGTCTGACCAATAAAGATCTTCGTAGAATATGTGGGAGCCAATATGGGCATCCAGGTCCCGCTATTGGTTATTAACCGGAGAGGTGTCTCGGTCATGTCTACATAGTTCTCGAACCCGTAGGGTCTGCACGCTTAACGTTACGATGACAGTTTTATTATGAGTTTATGTATGTTGATGTACCGAATGAGTTCGGAGTCCCGGATGAGATCAGGGACATGACGAAGAGTCTCGAAATGGTCGAGACGTAAAAATCGATATATTGGACGACTATATTTGGACTTCGGAAAGGTTCCGAGTGATTCGGGTATTTTTCGGAGTACCGGAAAATTACGGGAATTCGTATTGGGCCTTAATGGGCCATACGGGAAAGGAGGGAAAGACCCCAAAGGGTGGCCGCACCCCTCCCCATGGGCTAGTTCGAATTGGACTAGAGAGGGGGGGCGCCCCCTTCCTTCTTTCTCCTTCCCCCTTCCCTTCTCCTACTCCCACAAGGAAAGGAGGAGTCCTACTCCCGTTGGGAGTAGGACTCCCCCCTTGGGCGCACCACCTCCCCTTGGCCGGCCCTCTTCCCCTTGCTCCTTTATATACGGGGGTAGGGGGGCACCCCAGAGACACACTTCATATACGATATTTTAGCCATGTGCGGTGCCCCCCTCCACCATATTACACCTCGATAATACCGTTGCGGAGCTTAGGCGAAGCCCTGCGTCGGTGGAACATCATCATCGTCACCACGCCGTCGTGCTGACGAAACTCTCCCTCAACACTCGGCTGGATCAGAGTTCAAGGGACGTCATCGAGCTGAATGTGTGTAGAACTCGGAGGTGCCGTGCGTTCGGTACTTGATCGGTCGGATCGTAAAGACGTACGACTACATCAACCGCGTTGTGATAACGCTTCCGCTGTCGGTCTATGAGGGTACGTGGACAACACTCTCCCCTCTTATTGCTATGCATCACCATGATCTTGCGTGTGCGTAGGAATTTTTTTGAAATTACTACGTTCCCCAACAGTGGTATCAGAGCCTGGTTTTATGCGTTGATGCTATGCATGAGTAGAACACAAGTGAGTTGTGGGCGATATAAGTCATACTGCTTACCAACATGTCATACTTTGGTTCAGCGGTATTGTGAGATGAAGCGGCCCGGACCGACATTACGCGTACGCTTACGCGAGACTGGTTTCACCGTTCGGAGCACTCGTTGCTTAAAGGTGACTGGCGGGTGTCTGTCTCTCTCACTTTAGTTGAACCGAGTGTGGCTACGCCCGGTCCTTGCGAAGGTTAAAACATCACCAACTTGACAAACTATCGTTGTGGTTTTGATGCGTAGGTAAGAACGGTTCTTGCTAAGCCCGTAGCAGCCACGTAAAACTTGCAACAACAAAGTAGAGGACGTCTAACTTGTTTTTGCAGGGCATGATGTGATGTGATATGGTCAAGACATGATGTGATATAATTTGTTGTATGAGATGATCATGTTTTGTAACCGAGTTATCGGCAACTGGCAGGAGCCATATGGTTGTCGCTTTATTGTATGAGATGCAATCACCATGTAATAGTTTTACTTTATCACTAAGCGATAGAGATAGTCGTAAAAGCAATTAGTTGGCAAGATGACAACGATACTACGATGGAGATCAAGGTGTCGCGCCGGTGACGATGGTGATCATGACGGTGCTTCGGAGATGGAGATCACAAGCACGGTGCTTCAGAGATGGAGATCACAAGCACAAGATGATGATGGCCATATCATATCACTTATATTGATTGCATGTGATGTTAATCCTTTATGCATCTTATCTTGCTTTGATTGACGGTAGCATTATAAGATGATCTCTCACTAAAATTTCAAGATAAAGTGTTCTCCTTGAGTATGCACCGTTGCGAAAGTTCTTCGTGCTGAGACACCACGTGTTAATCGGGTGTGATAGGCTCTACGTTCAAATACAACGGGTGCAAAACAGTTGCACATGCGGAATACTCAGGTTAAACTTTACAAGCCTAGCATATACAGATATGGCCTCGGAACACAGAGACCAAAAGGTCGAGCGTGAATCATATAGTAGATATGATCAACATAGTGATGTTCACCATTGAAACTACTCCATCTCACGTGTTAATCGGACATGGTTTAGTTGATTTGGATCACGTAATCACTTAGATGATTAGAGGGATGTCTATCTAAGTGGGAGTTCTTAAGTAATATGATTAATTGAACTTAAATTTATCATGAACTTAGTCCTGATAGTATTTTGCAAATTATGTTATAGATCAATAGCTCGCGTTGTTGCTTCCCTGTGTTTATTTTTGATATGTTCCTAGAGAAAAATTATGTTGAAAGATGTTAGTAGCAAAGATGCGGATTGGATCCGTGATCTGAGGATTATCCTCATTGCTGCACAGAAAAATTATGTCCTTGATGCACCGCTAGGTGACAGACCTATTGCAGGAGCAGCTGCAGACGTTATGAACGTTTGGCTAGCTCAATATGATGACTACTTGATACTTTAGTGCACCATGCTTAACGGCTTAGAATCAGGACTTCAAAGACGTTTTGAACGTCATGGACCATATAAGATGTTCCAGGAGTTGAAGTTAATATTTCAAGCAAATACCCGAGTTGAGAGATATGAAGTCTCCAACAAGTTCTATAGCTAAAAGATGGAGGAGAATCGCTCAACTAGTGAGCATGTGCTCAGATTGTCTGGGTACTACAATCGCTTGAATCAAGTGGGAGTTAATCTTCCAGATAAAATAGTGATTGACAGAATTCTCTAGTCACCATCACCAAGTTAGTAGAACTTCGTGATGAACTATAGTATGCAAGGGATGACGAAAGTAATTCCCGAGCTCTTCGTGATGCTGAAATCGACGAAGGTAGAAATCAAGAAAAACGTCAAGTGTTGATGGTTGACGAGACCACTAGTTTCAAGAAAAGGGCAAATGGAAGAAGGGGAACTTCAAGAAGAATGGCAAGCAAGTTGCTACTCAAGTGAAGAAGCCCAAGTCTGTACCTAAGCCTGAGACTAAGTGCTTCTACTGCAAAGGGACTGGTCACTGGAAGCGGAACTACCCCAAGTATTTGGTGGATAAGAAGGATGGCAAAGTGAACAAAGGTATATTGGATATACATGTTATTGATATGTACTTTACTAGTGTTTATAGCAACCCCTCGGTATTTGATACTGGTTCAGTTGCTAAGAGTAGTAACTCGAAACGGGAGTTGCAGAATAAACAGAGACTAGTAAAAGGCGAGGTGACGATGTGTGTTGGAAATAGTTCCAAGATTGATATGATCATCATCGCACACTCCCTGTACTTTCGGGATTAGTGTTGAAACTAAATAAGTGTTATTTGATGTTTGCGTTGAGCATGAATATGATTTGATCATGTTTTTTGCAATACGGTTATTCATTTAAGTTAAAGAACAATTGTTGTTCTGTTTACATGAATAAAAACCTTCTATGGTCATACACACCAACGAAAATGGTTTGTTGGATCTCGATCGTAGTGATACACATAATCATAATATTGAAGCCAAAAGATGCAAAGTTAATAATGATAGTGCAACTTATTTGTGGCACTGCCGTTTAGGTCATATTGGTGGAAAGCGCATGAAGAAACTCCATACTGATGGGATTTTGGAATCACTTGATTATGAATCACTTGATGCTTGCGATCCGTGCCTCATGGGCAAGATGACTAAAACACCGTTCTCCGGAACTACGGAGAGAGCAACAGATTTGTTGGAAATCATACATACAGATGTATGTGGCCCGATGAATATTGAGGCTCGTAGCAGGTATCATTATTTTCTGACCTTCACAGATGATTTGAGAAGATATGGGTATATCTACTTAATGAAACAGAAGTCTGAAACATTTGAAAAGTTCATATAATTTCAGAGTGAAGTGGAAAATCATCGTAACAAGAAAATAAAGCTTCTACGATCTGATCGTAGGGAAGAGTATTTGAGTTACGAGTTTGGCCTTCAGTTAAAACAATGTGAAATAGTTTCACCACTCACACCACTTGGAACACCACGGTCTAATGGTGTGTCTGAACGTCGTAATCATACTTTATTAGATATGGTGCGATATATGATGTATCTTACCGATCTACCACTATCGTTTTGGGGTTATGCATTAGAGACAGCTGCATTCATGTTAAATAGGGCACCATCAAAATCCGTTGCGACGACGCCTTATGAACTGAGGTTTAGCAAGAAACCAAAGTTGTCATTTCTTAAAATTTTGGGGTTGCGATGCTTATGTGAAAAAAGTTTCATCCTGATAAGCTCAAACCCAAATCAGAGAAATGTGTCTTCATAGGATACCCAAAGGAGACAGTTGGGTACACCTTCTATCACAGATCCGAAGGCAAGACATTCGTTGCTTAGTATGGATCCTTTCTAGAGAAGGAGTTTCTCTCGAAAGAAGTGAGTGGGAGGAAAGTAGAACTTGATGAGGTAACTGTACCTGCTCCCTTATTGGAAAGTAGTTCATCACAGAAATCTGTTCCTGTGACTCCTACACCAAATAGTGAGGAAGTTAATGATGATGATCATGAAACTTCAGATCAAGTTATTACCAAACCCCGTAGGTCAACCAGAGTAAGATCCGCACCAGAGTGGTACGGTAATCCTGTTCTGGAGGTTATGTTGCTAGACCATGACAAACCTACGAACTATGAAGAAGCGATGGTGAGCCCAGATTCCGCAAAATGGCTTGAGGCCATGAAATCTGAGATGGGATCCATGTATGAGAACAAAGTATGGACTTTGATTGACTTTCCCGATGATCGGCGAGCCATTGAGATTAAATGGATCTTCAAGAGGAAGACAGACGCTGATAGTAGTGTTACTATCTACAAAGCTATAATTGTCGCAAAAGGTTTTCGACAAGTTCAAGGTGTTGGCTACGATGAGAGAGTTTCGCACTTGTATCTATGCTTAAAGTCTGTCTGAATCATGTTAGCAATTGCCGCATTTTATGAAATCTGGCAAATGGATAAACAAAACTACATTCCTTAATGGATTTATTAAAGAAGAGTTGTATATGATGCAACCAGGAGGTTTTGTCAATCCTGAAAGTGCTAACAAAATATGCAAGCTCCAGCGATCCATCTATGGACTGGTGCAAGCATCTCGGAGTTGGAATTGTTGGGGAACGTAGTAATTTCAAAAAATTTCCTACGCACACGCAAGATCATGGTGATGCATAGCAACGAGAGGGGAGAGTGTTGTCCACGTACCCTCGTAGACCGACAGCGGAAGCGTTATCACAACGCGGTTGATGTAGACGTACGTCTTCATGATCCGACCGATCAAGTACCGAACGCACGGCACCTCCGAGTTCTGCACACGTTTAGCTCGATGATGTCCCTCGAACTCCGATCCAGCCGAGTGTTGAGGGAGAGTTTTGTCAGGACGACGGCGTGGTGACGATGTTGATGTTCCACCGACGCAGGGCTTCGCCTAAGCTCCGCAACGGTATTATCGAGGTGTAATATGGTGGAGGGGGGCACCGCACACGGCTAAAATATCGTATATCAATTGTGTGTCTGTGGGGTGCCCCCCTGCCCCCGTATATAAAGGAGCAAGGGGGAGGCAGCCGGCCAAGGGGAGAGGCGCGCCAAAGGGGGGAGTCCTACTCCCACCGGGAGTAGGACTCCTCCTTTCCTTGTTGGAATAGGAGAATGGAAGGGAGAAGGAGAAAGAAGGAAGGGGGCGCCCCCTTCCCTAGTCCAATTCGGACTAGACCAAGGGGAGGGGCGCGGCCACCTTTTGAGGCCTTTCTCTCCTTTCCCGTATGGCCCATTAAGGCCCAATACGATGTTGGAAATATGCCCTAGAGGCAATAATAAATGGTTATTATTATATTTCTTTGTTCATGATAATTGTCTATTGTTCATGCTATAATTGTATTGTCCGGAAATCGTAATACATGTGTGAATACATAGACCACAACGTGTCCCTAGTAAGCCTCTAGCTGACTAGCCCGTTGATCAACAGATAGTCATGGTTTCCTGACTATGGACATGGGATGTCGTTGATAACGGGATCACATCATTAGGAGAATGCTGTGATGTACAAGACCCAATCCTAAGCATAGCATAGAAGATCGTGTAGTTTCGTTTGCTAGAGCTTTTCCAATGTCAGGTATCTATTCCTTAGACCATGAGATCGTGCAACTCCCGGATACCGTAGGAGTGCTTTGGGTGTGCCAAACGTCACAACGTAACTGGGTGACTATAAAGGTGCACTACGGGTATCTCCGAAAGTGTCTGTTGGGTTGGCACGGATCGAGACTGGGATTTGTCACTCCGTGTGACGGAGAGGTGTCTCTGGGCCCACACGGTAATGCATCATCATAATGAGCTCAATGTGACTAAGGCGTTAGTCACGGGATCATGCATTGTGGTACGAGTAAAGAGACTTACCGGTAACGAGATTGAACAAGGTATTGGGATACCGACGATCGAATCTCGGGCAAGTAACATACCGATTAACAAAGGGAATAGCATACGGGATTGATTGAATCCTCGACACCGTGGTTCATCCGATGAGATCATCGTGGAACATGTGGGAGCCAACATGGGTATCCAGATCCCGTTGTTGGTTATTGACCGGAGAGGCGTCTCGGTCATGTCTGCATGTCTCCCGAACCCGTAGGGTCTACACACTTCAGGTTCGGTGACGCTAGGGTTGTAGAGATATGTGTATGCGGAAACCCGAAAGTTGTTCGGAATCCCGGATGAGATCCCGGACATCACGAGGAGTTCCGGAATGGTCCGGAGGTGAAGAATTATATATAGGAAGTCAAGTTTCGGCCACCGGGAAAGTTTCGGGGGTTACCGGTATTGTACCGGGACCACCGGAAGGGTCCCGGGGGTCCACCGGGTGGGGCCACCTATCCTGGAGGGCCCCGTGGGCTGAAGTGGGAAGGGAACCAGCCCCTAGTGGGCTGGGCGCCCCCCCATGGGCCTCCCCCATGCGCCTAGGGTTGGAAACCCTAGGGTGGGGGGGCTTCCCACTTGCCTTAGGGGGCAAGGCACCCCCTGGCCGCCGCCCCCCATCCAGATGGGATCTTGACCGGCGCCCCCCCTCCCAGGGGGCCTATATAAAGGGGGGGAGGGAGGGCAGCAATATCTCAGCCTTGGGCGCCTCCCTCCTCCCCTGCTACACCTCTCTCTCTCGCAGAAGCTCGGCGAAGCCCTGCCGAGACCCGCTACATCCACCACCACGCCGTCGTGCTGCTGGATCTCCATCAACCTCTCCTTCCCCCTTGCTGGATCAAGAAGGAGGAGACGTCTCTGCACCGTACGTGTGTTGAACGCGGAGGTGCCGTCCGTTCGGCACTCGGTCATCGGTGATTTGGATCACGGCGAGTACAACTCCGTCATCCACGTTCATTGGAACGCTTCCGCTCGCGATCTACAAGGGTATGTAGATGCACTCCTTTCCCTTCGTTGCTAGTATACTCCATAGATGCATCTTGGTGAGCGTAGGAAAATTTTAAAATTATGCTACGATTCCCAACAGTGGCATCATGAGCCAGGCCTATGCGTAGTTACTATGCACGAGTAGAACACAAAGCAGTTGTGGGCGTTGATGTTGCCAATTCTTCTTGCTGCTACTAGTCTTTTCTTGTTTCGGCGGTATTGTAGGATGAAGCGGCCCGGACCGACCTTACACGTACACTTACGTGAGACAGGTTCCACCGATTGACATGCACTAGTTGCATAAGGTGGCTAGCGGGTGTCTGTCTCTCCTACTTTAGTCGGAACGGATTCGATGAAAAGGGTCCTTATGAAGGGTAAATAGAAATTGGCAAATCACGTTGTGGTCATACGTAGGTAAGAAACGTTCTTGCTAGAAACCTACAAACCACGTAAAAACTTGCAACAACAATTAGAGGACGTCTAACTTGTTTTTGCAGCATGTGTGATGTGATGTGATATGGCCAGAAGATGTGATGAATGATATATGTGATGTATGAGATTGATCATATTCTTGTAATAGGAATCACGACTTGCATGTCGATGAGTGTGACAACCGGCAGGATCCATAGGAGTTGTCTTTATTATTTTGTATGACCTGCGTGTCATTGAATAACGCCATATAAATTACTTTACTTTGTTGCTAAACGCGTTAGCCATAGAAGTAGAAGTAATTGTTGGCGTGACGACTTCATGAAGACACGATGATGGAGATCATGGTGTCATGCCGGTGACGAAGATGATCATGGTGCCCCGAAGATGGAGATCAAAGGAGCATAATGATATTGGCCATATCATGTCACTATTTGATTGCATGTGATGTTTATCATGTTTTTGCATCTTATTTGCATAGAACGACGGTAGTAAGTAAGATGATCCCTTATAATAATTTCAAGAAAGTGTTCACCCTAACTGTGCACCGTTGCGAAGGTTCGTTGTTTCGGAGCACCACGTGATGATCGGGTGTGATAGATTCTAACGTTCGAATACAACGGGTGTTGACGAGCCTAGCATGTACAGACATGGCCTCAGAACACACGCAATACACTTAGGTTGACTTGACGAGCCTAGCATGTACAGACATGGCCTCGGAACACGGAGGACCGAAAGGTCGAGCATGAGTCGTATAGAAGATACGATCAACATGGAGATGTTCACCGATCTTGACTAGTCCGTCTCACGTGATGATCGGACACGGCCTAGTTAACTCGGATCATGTTTCACTTAGATGACTAGAGGGATGTCTATCTGAGTGGGAGTTCATTAAATAATTTGATTAGATGAACTTAATTATCATGAACTTAGTCTAAAAATCTTTACATATGTCTTGTAGATCAAATGGCCAACGTTGTCCTCAATTTCAACGCGTTCCTAGAGAAAACCAAGCTGAAAGATGAAGGCAACAACTATACGGACTGGGTCCGGAACCTGAGGATCATCCTCATAGTAGCCAAGAAAGATTATGTCTTAGAAGCACCGCTAGGTGAAGCACCAATCCCAGAGAACCAAGACGTTATGAACGCTTGGCAATCACATGCTGATGATTACTCCCTCGTTCAGTGCGGCATGCTTTACAGCTTAGAACCGGGTCTGCAAAAGCGTTTTGAGAAACATGGAGCATATGAGATGTTCGAGGAGCTGAAATTGGTTTTCCAAGCTCATGCCCGGGTCGAGAGATATGAAGTCTCCGACAAGTTCTTCAGCTGTAAAATGGAGGAAAATAGTTCTGTAAGTGAGCACATACTCAGAATGTCTGGGTTGCACAACCGCTTGACTCAGCTGGGAGTTAATCTCCCGGATGACGCGGTCATTGACAGAATCCTTCAGTCGCTTCCACCAAGCTTCAAGAGCTTTGTGATGAACTACAATATGCAGGGGATGGAAAAGACCATTCCTGAGGTATATTCGATGCTGAAATCAGCGGAGGTGGAAATCAGAAAAGAACATCAAGTGTTGATGGTGAATAAAACCACTAAGTTCAAGAAGGGCAAGGGTAAGAAGAACTTCAAGAAGGACGGCAAGGGAGTTGCCGCGCCCGGTAAACCAGTTACTGGGAAGAAGTCGAAGAATGGACCCAAGCCTGAAACTGAGTGCTTTTATTGCAAGGGAAGTGGTCACTGGAAGCGGAACTGCCCCAAATACTTAGCGGACAAGAAGAAGGCCAGCAACACCAAAGGTATATGCGATATATATGTAATTGATGTGTACCTTACCAGTACTCGTAGTAGCTCCTCGGTATTTGATACCGGTGTGGTTGCTCATATTTGTAACTCAAAACAGGAACTACGGAATAAACGGAGACTGGCGAAGGACGAGGTGACGATGCGCGTCGGGAATGGTTCCAAGGTCGATGTGATCGCCGTCGGCACGCTACCTCTGCATCTCCCTACGGGATTAGTTTTAAACCTCAATAATTGTTATTTAGTGCCAGCTTTGAGCATGAACATTGTATCTGGATCTCGTTTAATTCGAGATGGCTACTCATTTAAATCCGAGAATAATGGTTGTTCTATTTATTCGAGAGATATGTTTTATGGTCATGCCCCGCTGGTCAATGGTTTATTCTTGATGAATCTCGAACGTGATGTTACACATGTTCATAGTGTGAATACCAAAAGATGTAAAGTTGATAACGATAGTCCCACATATCTGTGGCACTGCCGCCTTGGTCACATTGGTGTCAAGCGCATGAAGAAGCTCCATGCAGGTGGACTTTTGGAGTCTCTTGATTACGAATCATTTGACACGTGTGAACCATGCCTCATGGGTAAGATGACCAAGACTCCGTTCTCCGGAACAATGGAGCGAGCAACCAACTTATTGGAAATCATACATACCGATGTGTGTAGTCCAATGAGTGTTGAAGCTCGCGGAGGATATCGTTATGTTCTCACTCTTCACTGATGATTTAAGTAGATATGGGTATGTCTACCTAATGAAACACAAGTCTGAAACCTTTGAAAAGTTCAAGGAATTTCAGAGTGAAGTTGAGAATCAACGTGACAGGAAAATAAAATTCTTACGATCAGATCGTGGTGGAGAATATTTAAGTCACGAATTTGGTACACACTTAAGGAAATGTGGAATAGTTTCACAACTCACGCTGCCTGGAACACCTCAGAGAAATGGTGTGTCCGAACGTTGTAATCGCACTCTATTGGATATGGTGCGATCTATGATGTCTCTTACCGATTTACCGCTCTCATTTTGGGGCTATGCTTTAGAGACTGCCGCATTCACTTTAAATAGGGCTCCGTCGAAATCCGTTGAGACGACACCGTATGAATTATGGTTTGGGAAGAAACCTAAGCTGTCGTTTCTAAAAGTTTGGGGATGTGATGCTTATGTCAAGAAACTTCAACCTGAAAAGCTCGAACCCAAGTCGGAGAAATGCGTCTTCATAGGATACCCTAAGGAAACTATTGGGTATACCTTCTACCTCAGATCCGAAGGCAAGATCTTCGTTGCCAAGAACGGGTCCTTTCTGGAGAAGGAGTTTCTCTCGAAAGAATTGAGTGGGAGGAAAGTGGAACTTGATGAGGTGATAGTCACCCCTTCTGAACCGGAAAGTAGCGCAGCGAGGGAAAATGTTCATGTGGTGCCTACACCGACTGGGGAGGAAGTTCATGATGATGATCATGAAGCTTCGGATCAAGTTACTGAACTTCGTAGGTCCACAAGGACACGTTCCGCACCAGAGTGGTACGGCAACCCTGTCCTGGAAATCATGTTGTTAGACAACGGTGAACCTTCGAACTATGAAGAAGCAATGGCGGGCCCGGATTCCGACAAATGGCTAGAAGCCATGAAATCCGAGATAGGATCCATGTATGAAAACGAAGTATGGACTTTGACTGACTTGCCCGATGATAGGCGAGCCATAGAAAATAAATGGATCTTTAAGAAGAAGACGGACGTGGATGGTAATGTGACCATCTACAAAGCTCGACTTGTCGCTAAGGGTTATCGACAAGTTCAAGGGGTTGACTACGATGAGACTTTCTCACCCGTAGCAAAGCTGAAGTCCGTCCGAATCATGTTAGCAATTGCCGCATACTATGATTATGAGATATGGCAGATGGATGTCAAAACGGCATTCCTTAACGGCTTCCTTAAAGAAGAGTTGTATATGATGCAGCCGGATGTTTTTGTCGATCCTAAGAATGCTAACAAAGTATGCAAGCTCCAGCGCTCAATCTATGGGCTGGTGCAAGCATCTCGGAGTTGGAACATTCGCTTTGATGAGATGATCAAAGCGTTTGGGTTTACACAGACTTATGGAGAAGCCTGTGTTTACAAGAAAGTGAGTGGGAGCTCTGTAGCATTTCTCATATTATATGTGGATGGCATATTATTGATGGGAAATGATATAGAATTCTTGGAAAGTATAAAGGCCTATTTGAATAAGTGTTTTTCAATGAAGGACCTTGGAGAAGCTGCTTATATATTAGGCATCAAGATCTATAGAGATAGATCAAGACGCCTCATTGGTCTTTCACAGAGTACATACGTTGACAAGATATTGAAGAAGTTCAATATGGATCAGCCCAAGAAGGGATTCTTGCCTGTATTGCAAGGTGTGCAGTTGAGCACGAATCAATGCCCGACCACGGCAGAAGATAGAGAAAAGATGAGTGTCATCCCCTATGCCTCGGCCATAGGGTCTATTATGTATGCCATGCTATGTACCAGACCTGATGTAAACCTTGCCGTAAGTTTGGTAGGAAGGTACCAAAGTAATCCCGGCATGGAACACTGGACAGCGGTCAAGAATATCCTGAAGTACCTGAAGAGGACTAAGGATATGTTTCTCGTTTATGGAGGTGACGAAGAGCTCGTCGTAAAGGGTTACGTCGACGCTAGCTTCGACACAGATCTGGATGACTCGAAGTCACAAACCGGATACGTGTATATTTTGAATGGAGGAGCAGTAAGCTGGTGTAGTTGCAAGCAAAGCGTCGTGGCGGGATCTACATGTGAAGCGGAGTACATTACCGACCTAGGTGTGATTCCCAATGCGTTGGCCCAATGACTCTCTTCTGTGACAACACTGGAGCTATTGCCCTTGCGAAGGAGCCCAGGTTTCACAGGAAGACCAGGCATATCAAGCGTCGCTTCAACTCCATTCGTGAAAGTGTTTAAAATGGAGACCTAGATATTTGTAAAGTACATACGGACCTGAATGTAGCAGATCCGTTGACTAAACCTCTCCCTAGAGCAAAACATGATCAACACCAGGACACAATGGGTGTTCGATTCATCACAATGTAACTAGATTATTGACTCTAGTGCAAGTGGGAGACTGTTGGAAATATGCCCTAGAGGCAATAATAAATGGTTATTATTATATTTCTTTGTTCATGATAATTGTCTATTGTTCATGCTATAATTGTATTGTCCGGAAATCGTAATACATGTGTGAATACATAGACCACAACGTGTCCCTAGTAAGCCTCTAGTTGACTAGCTCGTTGATCAACAGATAGTCATGGTTTCCTGACTATGGACATGGGATGTCGTTGATAACGGGATCACATCATTAGGAGAATGATGTGATGGACAAGACCCAATCCTAAGCATAGCATAAAAGATCGTGTAGTTTCGTTTGCTAGAGCTTTTCCAATGTCAGGTATCTATTCCTTAGACCATGAGATCGTGCAACTCCCGGATACCGTAGGAGTGCTTTGGGTGTGCCAAACGTCACAACGTAACTGGGTGACTATAAAGGTGCACTACGGGTATCTCCGAAAGTGTCTGTTGGGTTGGCACGGATCGAGACTGGGATTTGTCACTCCGTGTGACGGAGAGGTATCTCTGGGCCCACTCGGTAATGCATCATCATAATGAGCTCAATGTGACTATGGCGTTAGTCACGGGATCATGCATTGCGGTACGAGTAAAGAGACTTACCGGTAACGAGATTGAACAAGGTATTGGGATACCGACGATCGAATCTCGGGCAAGTAACATACCGATTAACAAAGGGAATTGCATACGGGATTGATTGAATCCTCGACACCGTGGTTCATCCGATGAGATCATCGTGGAACATGTGGGAGCCAACATGGGTATCCAGATCCCGCTATTGGTCATTGACCGGAGAGGCGTCTCGGTCATGTCTGCATGTCTCCCGAACCCGTAGGGTCTACACACTTAAGGTTCGGTGACGCTAGGGTTGTAGAGATATGTGTATGCGGAAACCCGAAAGTTGTTCGGAGTCCCGGATGAGATCCCGGACGTCATGAGGAGTTCCGGAATGGTCCGGAGGTGAAGAATTATCTATAGGAAGTCAAGTTTCGGCCACCGGGAAAGTTTCGGGGGTTACCGGTATTGTACCGGGACCACCGGAAGGGTCCCGGGGGTCCACCGGGTGGGGCCACCTATCCCGGAGGGCCCCGTGGGCTGAAGTGGGAAGGGAACCAGCCCCTAGTGGGCTGGGCGCCCCCCCATGGGCCTCCCCCCATGCGCCTAGGGTTGGAAACCCTAGGGTGGGGGGCTTCCCACTTGCCTTGGGGGGCAAGGCACCCCCCTGGCCGCCGCCCCCCATCCAGATGGGATCTTGGCCAACGCCCCCCCTCCCAGGGGGCCTATATAAAGGGGGGGAGGGAGGGCAGCAATATCTCAGCCTTGGGCGCCTCCCTCCTCCCCTGCTACACCTCTCTCTCTCGCAGAAGCTCGGCGAAGCCCTGCCGAGACCCGCTACATCCACCACCACGTCGTCGTGCTGCTGGATCTCCATCAACCTCTCCTTCCCCCTTGCTGGATCAAGAAGGAGGAGACGTCGCTGCACCGTACGTGTGTTGAACGCGGAGGTGCCGTCCGTTCGGCACTCGGTCATCGGTGATTTGGATCACGGCGAGTATGACTCCGTCATCCACGTTCATTGGAACGCTTCCGCTCGCGATCTACAAGGGTATGTAGATGCACTCCTTTCCCTTCGTTGCTAGTATACTCCATAGATGCATCTTGGTGAGCGTAGGAAAATTTTAAAATTATGCTACGATTCCCAACATACGAAAGCCCGTAACTCTCCGGTACTCCGAAAAATACCCGAATCACTCGGAACCTTTCCGATGTCCGAATATAGTCGTCCAATATATCGATCTTTACATCTCGACCATTTTGAGACTCCTCGTCATATCCCCGATCTCATCCGGGACTCCGAACTCCTTCGGTACATCAAAACTCAATAAAACTGTCATCGTAACATTAAGCGTGCGGACCCTACGGGTTCGAGAACTATGTAGACATGACCGAGACACCTCTCCGGTCAGTAACCTATAGCGGGGCCTGGATGCCCATATTGGCTCCCACATATTCTACGAAGATCTTTATCGGTCAGACCGCATAACAACATACGTTGTTCCCTTTGTCATCGGTATGTTACTTGCCTGAGATTCGATCGTCGGTATCTCGATACCTAGTTCAATCTCGTTACCGGCAAGTCTCTTTACTCGTTCCGTAATACATCATCCCGCAACTAACTCATTAGTCACAATGCTTGCAAGGCTTATAGTGATGTGCATTACCGAGTGGGCCCAGAGATACCTCTCCGACTATCGGAGTGACAAATCCTAATCTCGAAATACGCCAACCCAACAAGTACCTTTGGAGACACCTGTAGAGCACCTTTATAATCACCCATTTACGTTGTGACGTTTGGTAGCACACAAAGTGTTCCTCCGGTAAACGGGAGTTGCATAATCTCATAGTCATAGGAACATGTATAAGTCATGAAGAAAGCAATAGCAACATACTAAACGATCGAGTGCTAAGCTAACGGAATGGGTCAAGTCAATCACGTCATTCTCCTAATGAGGTGATCCCGTTAATCAAATGACAACTCATGTCTATGGCTAGGAAACATAACCATCTTTGATTAACGAGCTAGTCAAGTAGAGGCATACTAGTGACACTCTTGTTTGTCTATGTATTCACATATGTATTATGTTTCCGGTTAATACAATTCTAGCATGAATAATAAACATTTATCATGATATAAGGAAATATATAATACTTTATTATTGCCTCTAGGCATATTTCCTTCAGTATCCCACTTGCACTAGAGTCAATAATCTAGTTCACATCGCCATGTGATTTAACATCAATAATTCACATCACCATGTGATTAACACCCATAGTTCACATCTCTATGTGACCAACACTCAAAGGGTTTACTAAAGTCAATAATCTAGTTCACATCGATATGTGATTAACACCCAAAGAGTACTAAGGTGTGATCATGTTTTGATTGTGAGATAATTTTAGTCAACGGGTCTGTCACATTCAGATCCGTAAGTATTTTGCAAATTTCTATGTTTACAATGCTCTGCACGGAGCTACTCTTAGCTAATTGCTCCCACTTTCAATATGTATCTAGACCAAGACTTAGAGTCATCTAGATTAGTGTCAAAACTTGCATCGACGTAACCCTTTACGACGAACCTTTTGTCACTTCCATAATCGAGAAACATATCCTAATTCCACTAAGGATAATTTTGACCGCTGTCCAGTGATCTACTCCTAGATCACTATTGTACTCCCTTGCCAAAATCAGTGTAGGGTATACAATAGATCTGGTACACAGCATGGCATACTTTATAAAACCTATGGCCAAGGCATAGGGAATGACTTTCATTCTCTTTCTATCTTCTCCAGTGGTCGGGCTTTGAGTCTTACTCAATTTCACACCTTGTAACACAGGCAAGAACTCTTTCTTTGACTGTTCTATTTTGAACTACTTCAAAATCTTGTTAAGGTATGTACTCATTGAAAAACTTATCAAGCATCTTCATCTATCTCTATAGATCTTGATGCTCAATATGTAAGCAGCTTCACCGAGGTCTTTCTTTGAAAAACTCCTTTCAAACACTCCTTTATGCTTTGCAGAATAATTCTACATTATTTCTGATCAACAATATGTCATTCACATATACTTATCAGAAATGCTGTAGTGCTCCCACTCACTTTCTTGTAAATACAGGCTTCACCGCAAGTCTGTATAAAACTATATCCTTTGATCAACTTATCAAAGCGTATATTCCTACTCCGAGATGCTTGCACCAGTCCATAGATGGATCGCTGGAGCTTGCATATTTTGTTAGCACCTTTAGGATTGACAAAACCCTCTGGTTGCATCATATACAACTCTTCTTTAATAAATCCATTAAGGAATGCAGTTTTGTTTATCCTTTTGCCAAATTTCATAAAATGCGGCAATTGCTAACATGATTCAGACAGATTTAAGCATAGATACGAGTGAGAAACTCTCATCGTAGTCAACACCTTGAACTTGTCGAAAACCTTTTTTGCGACAATTCTAGCTTTGTAGATAGTAACACTACTATCACTATCTGTCTTCCTCTTGAAGATCCATTTAATCTCAATGGCTCGCCGATCATTGGGCAAGTCAATCAAAGTCCATACTTTGTTCAAATATATGGATCTCATCTCAGATTTCATGGCCTCAAGCCATTTTGCGGAATGTGGGCTCATCATCGCTTCTTCATAGTTCGTAGGTTCGTCATGGTCTAGTAACATAACCTCCAAAACAGGATTACCGTACCACTCTGGTGCGGATCTTGATCTAGTTGACCTACGAGGTTCAGTAATAACTTGATCTGAAGTTTCATGATCATTATCATTAACTTCCTCACTAATTGGTGTAGGTGTCGCAGAAACTGATTTCTGTGATGATTTACTTTCCAATAAGGGAGCAGGTACAGTTACCTCATCAAGTTCTACTTTCCTCCCACTCACTTCTTTCGAGAGAAACTCCTTCTCTAGAAAGGATCCATACTAAGCAACGAATGTCTTGCCTTCGGATCTGGGATAGAAGGTGTACCCAACTGTCTCCTTTGGGTATCCTATGAAGACACATTTCTCCGATTTGGGTTTGAGCTTATCAGGATGAAACTTTTTCACATAAGCATCGCAACCCCAAACTTTAAGAAACGACAACTTTGGTTTCTTCCGAAACCACAGTTCATAAGGCGTCGTCTCAACGGATTTTGATGGTACCCTATTTAACGTGAATGCAACTGTCTCTAATGCATAACCCCAAAACAATAGTGGTAGATCGGTAAGAGACATCATATATCGCACCATATCTAATAAAGTACGGTTACGATGTTCGGACACACCATGACACTGTGGTGTTCCAGGTGGCGTGAGTAGTGAAACTATTTCACATTGTTTTAACTGAAGGCCAAACTCGTAACTCAAATACTCTTCTCCACGATCAGATCGTAGAAACTTTATTTTCTTGTTATGATGATTTTCCACTTCACTCTGAAATTATATGAACTTTTCAAATGTTTCAGACTTCTGTTTCATTAAGCAGATATACTCATATATGCTCAAATCATCTGTGAAGGTCAGAAAATAATGATACCTGCTACGAGCCTCAATATTCATCGGACCACATACATCTGTATGTATGATTTCCAACAAATCTGTTGCTCTCTCCATAGTTCCGGAGAACGGCGTTTTAGTCATCTTGCCCATGAGGCACGGTTCGCAAGCATCAAGTGATTCATAATCAAGTGATTCCAAAATCCCATCAGTATGGAGTTTCTTCATGTGCTTTACACCAATATGACCTAAACGGCAGTGCCACAAATAAGTTGCACTATCATTATTATCTTTCCATCTTTTGGCTTCAATATTATGAATATGTGTATTACTATGATCGAGATCCAACAAACCAATTTTCGTTGGTTTGTATGACCATAAAAGGTTTTTATTCGTGTAAACAGAACAACAATTGTTCTCTAACTGAAATGAATAACCGTATTGCAATAAACATGATCAAATCATATTCATGCTCAACGCAAACACCAAATAACACTTATTTAGTTTCAACACTAATCCCGAAAGTACAGGGAGTGTGCGATGATGATCATATCAATCTTGGAACTACTTCCAACACACATCATCACCTCGCCTTTTTACTACTCTCTGTTTATTCTGCAACTCCCGTTTCGAGTTACTACTCTTAGCAACTGAACCAGTATCAAATACCGAGGGGTTGCTATAAACACTAGTAAAGTACACATTAATATATCCAATATACCTTTGTTCACTTTGCCATCCTTCTTATCCACCAAATAGTTGGGGTAGTTCCGCTTCCAGTGACCAGTCCCTTTGCAGTACAAGCACTTAGTCTCTGGCTTAGGATCAGACTTAGGCTTCTTAACTTTAGCAGCAACTTGCTTGCTGTTCTTCTTGAAGTTCCCCTTCTTCCCTTTGCCCTTTTTCTTGAAACTAGTGGTCTCGTCAACCATCAACACTTGATGTTTTTCTTGATTTCTACCTTCGTCGATTTCAGCATCACGAAGAGCTCGGGAATTACTTTCGTCATCCCCTGCATACTGTAGTTCATCACGAAGTTCTACTAACTTGGTGATGGTGACTAGAGAATTCTGTCAATCACTATTTTATCTGGAAGATTAACTCCCACTTGATTCAAGCGATTGTAGTACCCTGACAATCTGAGCACATGCTCACTAGTTGAGCGATTCTCCTCCATCTTTTAGCTATAGAACTTGTTGGAGACTTCATATCTCTCAACTCGGGTATTTGCTTGAAATATTAACTTCAACTCCTGGAACATCTCATATGGTCCATGACGTTCAAAACGTCTTTGAAGTCCCGATTCTAAGCCGTTAAGCATGGTGCACTAAACTATCAAGTAGTCACCATATTGAGCTAGCCAAACGTTCATAACATCTGCATCTGCATCTGCTCCTGCAATAGGTCTGTCACCTAGCGGTGCATCAAGGACATAATTTTTCTGTGCAGCAATGAGGATAATCCTCAGATCACGGATCCAATCCGCATCTTTGCTACTAACATCTTTCAACATAACTTTTCTCTAGGAACATATCAAAAAATAAACATAGGGAAGCAACAATGCGAGCTATTGATCTACAACATAATTTGCAAAATACTATCAGGACTAAGTTCATGATAAATTTAAGTTCAATTAATAATATTACTTAAGAACTCCCACTTAGATAGATATCCCTCTAATCATCTAAGTGATTACGTGATCCAAATCAACTAAACCATGTCCGATCATCACGTGAGATGGAGTAGTTTCAATGGTGAACATCACTATGTTGATCATATCTACTATATGATTCACGCTCGACCTTTTGGTCTCCGTGTTCCGAGGCCATATCTGCATATGCTAGGCTCGTCAAGTTTAACCTGAGTATTCCGCGTGTGCAACTGTTTTGCACCCGTTGTATTTGAACGTAGAGCCTATCACACCCGATCATCACGTGGTGTCTCAGCACAAAGAACTTTCACAACGGTGCATACTCAGGGAGAACACTTTTATCTTGAAATTTTAGTGAGAGATCATCTTATAATGCTACCGCCAATCAAAGCAAGATAAGATGCATAAAGGATTAACATCACATGCAATCAATATAAGTGATATGATATGGCCATCATCATCTTGTGCTTGTGATCTCCATCTTCGAAGCACCGTGCTCGTGATCTCCATCTCCGAAGCACCGTCATGATCACCATCGTCACCGGTGCGACATCTTGATCTCCGTCGTAGTATCGTTGTCGTCTCGCCAACTTATTGCTTTTACGACTATCGCTACCGCTTAGTGATAAAGTAAAACTATTACATGGCGATTGCATTTCATACAATAAAGCGACAACCATATGGCTCCTGCTAGTTGCCGATAACTCGGTTACAAAACATGATCATCTCATACAACAAATTATATCACATCATGTCTTGACCATATCACATCACAACATGCCCTGCAAAAACAAGTTAGATGTCCTCTACTTTGTTGTTGCAAGTTTTACGTGGCTGCTACGGGCTTAGCAAGAACCGTTCTTACCTACGCATCAAAAACCACAACGATAGTTTGTCAAGTTGGTGCTGTTTTAACCTTCGCAAGGACCGGGCGTAGCCACACTCGGTTCAACTAAAGTGAGAGAGACAGACAACCGCCGGTCACCTTTAAGCAACGAGTGCTCGCAACGGTGAAACCAGTCTCGCGTAAGCGTACGCGTAATGTCGGTCCGGGCCGCTTCATCTCACAATACCGCTGAACCAAAGTATGACATGCTGGTAAGCAGTATGACTTATATCGCCCACAACTCACTTGTGTTCTACTCGTGCATAGCATCAACGCATAAAACCAGGCTCGGATGCCACTGTTGTGGAACGTAGTAATTTCAAAAAAATTCCTACGCACACGCAAGATCATGGTGATGCATAGCAACGAGAGGGGAGAGTGTTGTCCACGTACCCTCGTAGACCGACAGCGGAAGCGTTATCACAACACGGTTGATGTAGTCGTACTTCTTCACGATCCGACCGATCAAGTACCGAACGCACTGCACCTCCGAGTTTTGCACACGTTTAGCTCGATGACGTCCCTCGAACTCCGATCCAGCCGAGTGTTGAGGGAGAGTTTCGTCAGGACGACGGCGTGGTGACGATGGTGATGTTCCACCGAGGCAGGGCTTCGCCTAAGCTCCGCAACGGTATTATCGAGGTGTAATATGGTGGAGGGGGGCACCGCACACGGCTAAAATATCGTATATCAATTGTGTGTCTGTGGGGTGCCCCCCTGCCCCCGTATATAAAGGAGCAAGGGGGAGGCAGCCAGCCAAGGGGAGAGGCGCGCCAAAGGGGGGAATCCTACTCCCACCGGGAGTAGGACTCCTCCTTTCCTTGTTGGAATAGGAGAATGGAAGGGAGAAGGAGAAAGAAGGAAGGGGGCGCCCCCCTTCCCTAGTCCAATTCGGACCAGACCATGGGGAGGGGCGTGGCCACCTTTTGAGGCCTTTCTCTCCTTTCCCGTATGGCCCATTAAGGCCCAATACGAATTCCCGTAACTCTCCGGTACTCCGAAAAATTCCCGAATCACTCGGAACCTTTCCGATGTCAGAATATAGTCGTCCAATATATCGATCTTTACGTCTCAACCATTTCGAGACTCCTCGTCATATCCCCGATCTCATCCGAGACTCCGACTCCTTCGGTACATCAAAACTCAATAAAACTGTCATCGTAACGTTAAGCGTGCGGACCCTACGGGTTCGAGAACTACGTAGACATGACCGAGACACCTCTCCGGTCAATAACCAATAGCGGGACCTGGATGCCCATATTGGCTCCCACATATTCTACGAAGATCTTTATCGGTCAGACCGCATAACAACATACGTTGTTCCCTTTGTCATCAGTATGTTACTTGCCTGAGATTCGATCGTCGGTATCTCGATACCTAGTTCAATCTCGTTACCGGCAAGTCTCTTTACTCGTTCCGTAATACATCATCCCGCAACTAACTCATTAGTCACAATGCTTGCAAGGCTTATAGTGATGTGCATTACCGAGTGGGCCCAGAGATACCTCTCCGACAATCGGAGTGACAAATCCTAATCTCGAAATACGCCAACCCAACAAGTACGTTTGGAGACACCTATAGAGCACCTTTATAATCACTCATTTACGATGTGACGTTTGGTAGCACACAAAGTGTTCCTCCGGTAAACGGGAGTTGCATAATCTCATAGTCACAGGAACATGTATAAGTCATGAAGAAAGCAATAGCAACATACTAAACGATCGAGTGCTAAGCTAACAGAATGGGTCAAGTCAATCACGTCATTCTCCTAATGAGGTGATCCCGTTAATCAAATGACAACTCATGTCTATGGCTAGGAAACATAACCATCTTTGATTAATGAGCTAGTCAAGTAGAGGCATACTAGTGACACTCTTGTTTGTCTATGTATTCACACATGTATTATGTTTCCGGTTAATACAATTCTAGCATGAATAATAAACATTTATCAGGATATAAGGAAATATATAATACTTTATTATTGCCTCTAGCTTATTTCCTTCAGTCTCCCACTTGCACTAGAGTCAATAATTCACATAGAGATGTGAACTATGGGTGTTAATCACATGGTGATGTGAATTATTGACTCTAGTGCAAGTGGGAGACTGAAGGAAATATGCCCTAGAGGCAATAATAAAGTATTATATATTTCCTTATATCATGATAAATGTTTATTATTCATGGTAGAATTGTATTAACCGGAAACATAATACATGTGTGAATACATAGACAAACAGAGTGTCACTAGTATGCCTCTACTTGACTAGCTCATTAATCAAAGATGGTTATGTTTCCTAGCCATAGACATGAGTTGTCATTTGATTAACGGGATCACCTCATTAGGAGAATGACGTGATTGACTTGACCCATTCCGTTAGCTTAGCACCCGATCGTCTAGTATGTTGCTATTGCTTTCTTCATGACTTATACATGTTCCTATGACTATGAGATTATGCAACTCCCGTTTACCGGAGGAACACTTTGTGTGCTACCAAACGTCACAATGTAAATGGGTGATTATAAAGGGGCTCTACAGGTGTCTCCAAAGGTACTTGTTGGGTTGGGGTATTTCGAGATTAGGATTTGTCACTCCGATAGTCGGAGAGGTATCTCTGGGCCCACTCGGTAATGCACATCACTATAAGCCTTGCAAGCATTGTGACTAATGAGTTAGTTGCGGGATGATGTATTACGGAACGAGTAAAGAGACTTGCTGGTAACGAGATTGAACTAGGTATCGAGATACCGACGATCGAATCTCGGGCAAGTAACATACTGATGACAAAGGGAACAACGTATGTTGTTATGCGGTCTGACCGATAAAGATCTTCGTAGAATATGTGGGAGCCAATATGGGCATCCAGGTCCCGCTATTGGTTATTGACCGGAGAGGTGTCTCGGTCATGTCTACGTAGTTCTCGAACCCGTAGGGTCCGCACGCTTAACTTTACGATGACAGTTTTATTATGAGTTTATGTATGTTGATGTACTGAAGGAGTTCAGAGTCCCGGATGAGATCAGGGACATGACGAGGAGTCTCGAAATGGTCGAGACGTAAAGATCGATATATTGGACGACTATATTCGGACTTCGGAAAGGTTCCGAGTGATTCGGGTATTTTTCGGAGTACCGGAGAGTTACGGGAATTCGTATTGGGCCTTAATGGGCCATACGGGAAAGGAGGGAAAGACCCCAAAGGGTGGCCGCACCCCTCCCCATGGGCTAGTCCGAATTGGACTAGGGAGGGGGGCGCCCCCTTCCTTCTTTCTCCTTCCCCCTTCCCTTCTCCTACTCCCACAAGGAAGGGAGGAGTCCTACTCCCGGTGGGAGTAGGACTCCCCCCTTGGGCGCGCCACCTCCCCTTGGCCGGCCCTCTTCCCCTTGCTCATTTATATACAGGGGCAGGAGGCACCCTAGAGACACACTTGATATACAATATTTTAGCTGTGTGCGGTGCCACCCTTCACCATATTACACCTCGATAATACCGTTGTGGAGCTTAGGCGAAGCCCTGCGTCGATGGAACATCGTCATCGTCACCATGCCGTCGTGCTGACGAAACTCTCCCTCAACACTTGGATGGATCGGAGTTCGAGGGACGTCATCGAGCTGAACGTGTGTAGAACTCGGAGGTGCCGTGCGTTCGGTACTTGATCGGTCGGATCGTGAAGACGTACGACTACATCAACCGCGTTGTGATAACGCTTCCGCTGTCGGTCTACGAGGGTACGTGGACAACACTCTCCCCTCTCGTTGCTATGCATCACCATGATCTTTCGTGTGCGTAGGAAATTTTTTGAAATTACTACGTTCCCCAACACATATACACCAAAATGTTCCTCCCTTTTTCTCTAACTTCCTTACTTTAGTGGCACATGTAGGCCCATGTACGATGCACACCCCCCACAATACCCAGTTCACCCGTGTATTTGCCTCTCAGAATTACTCTCAGTGCACTAGTTTTCGTCCCAAAAGGACTCCATCTCTCACCTAGTTGTCTTTTGACCTTGAGGTTAGATCTATTGCCACAAGTACTAGCTACAACGGCTCTACAACAAGTGCTCATGTTGGCTTGGATCTTCAGCGCCTAGTCTTTCGGTTCTAACTCTCCCCCAATGCTAGCTTGACGCCAGTCTTCCACAACAAATCCACCATCTGAGAAGCCCGAACGGAAGACAAATCGAGAAAGCAGCTACCTAACAGCTCGGCGCAGAACCAACAAGCTAGCGCCACTCCCTCACTACTGCATAAAGCAGAAAACCTTCATGGCGGATAGTCATGTTTGTGAAGCAAGTGCCACATCAAGGCTGTGTATTGGATATTTAAGGGTCGAAACAACTTATCCTTTGACATGTGAAAATAATGTGTGTACGTTAGGGGGTGGAAAGAGGCTAAGGTAATACCACAACTTTAAAGTGGCAAAGTGACGGTAATTAGCACTAGTAGAAAAGAGGGCTTTGGTTCAGGCCGGGTCAGCCCATTAGTCCCGGTTCAGTCCAGAACCGGGACCCATGGGGGCACTGGTCCCGGTTCGTGAGGCCAGGGGCCTGCCGGGCCTCGTGGGGGCATTGGTCCCGGTTCGTTTGGCCCCTTTGGTCCCGATTGGTGGGACGAACCGGGACCAATGGGCCTCACTCCTGGCCCACCATCATTGGTCCCGGTTGGTGGCTTGAACCGGGACCACAGGCTGCCCTTTAGTCCCGGTTCATGCCACTAACCGGGACCAGTGAGGTGCCTATATATACCCCTCGCCCGTGAGCAGAGCACTCCAGTGCTTTGTTTTTCTCTGGCCGGCGAGGGGAGGGCTTTGTGGTGCTCTAGCTCACCTCCTATGCACATGAGGTGTTCGATGAAATGCCCGAGCCACACTAGTTAAGCTTTCTCCTCTCGAAGCTCGACCTCAAAGCTCCATTTTCCTCGAGATTTGTCTAGGTTTAGCGGCCCGTCACGTCCCATTCCCGTCTTCACCGCCGTCGATCGCCCGCGCCGATCTCTTCGCCGGCACCACCGTGGTGAGCCTCTTGTTCTGATCTTCTTTCTGAAAGAAAAAATTCTTACTTTAGATGTCTGGTTTAATTAATTAGATGCTCTGGAGAGCTATATGTTGTTAGATGAGAACTATGTATGTACTTTGGTTTTAATGTGATGATGAACTTCTATTAATTTGGTCACTTAATTATCTATTCATGATGTTCTGTAATGGTTTTTGGCACACTTAATTATATATAATGCATGCAGATGAACCGGCAATGGATGTACGGTGACAGACACCACCTCCGAGTACATTAAGGGCGTGCATGATTTTCTCGAAGTGGCTGAGGCAAACAAGCAGAATGGTTTTATGTGTTGTCCATGCCCTAAATGTGGGAATACGAAGTCTTACTCTGACCGAAAAATCCTGCACACCCACCTGCTTTACAAGGGTTTCATGCCACACTATAATGTTTGGACGAGGCACGGAGAAATAGGGGTTATGATGGAAGACGGCGAAGAAGAAGAGGACGATGACAACTATGTGCCCCCTGAATACGGTGATGCTGCAATGGGGGGAGCTACTGAAGATCAAGAGGAACCAGACGATGTGCCCGATGATGCTGCAACGGGGGAAGCTGCTGAAGATCAAGAGGAACCAGACGATGTGCCCGATGATGATGATCTTCGCCGGGTCATTGTCAATGCAAGGACGCAATGCGAAAGTCAAAAGGAGAAGCTGAAGTTCGATCGCATGTTAGAGGATCACAAAAAAGGGTTGTACCCCAATTGCGAAGATGGAAACACAAAGGTCGGTACCGTACTGGAATTGCTGCAGTGGAAGGCAAAGAATGCTGTGCCTGACAAAGGATTTGAGAAGCTACTGAAAATATTGAAGAAGAAGCTTCCAAAGGATAACGAATTGCCCGACAATACGTACACAGCAAAGAAGGTCGTATGCCCTCTAGGATTGGAGGTGCAGAAGATACATGCATGCCCTAATGACTGCATCCTCTACCGCGGTGCGTACAAGGATCTGAACGCATGCCCGGCATGCGGTATAAGATCGGACGAGATGACCCTGGTGATGTTGACGGCGAGCCCCCCAGGAAGAGGGTTCCTGCGAAGGTGATGTGGTATGCTCCTATAATACCATGGTTGAAACGTCTGTTCAGAAACGAAGTGCATGCCAACTTGATGCGATGGCACAGTGAGGACCGTAAGAAAGACGGGAAGTTGAGAGCACCCGCTGACGGGTCGCAGTGGAGAAAAATCGAGAGAAAGTACTGGGCTGAGTTTGCAGGTGACCCAAGGAACGTATGGTTTGGTTTAAGCGCGGATGGCATTAATCCTTTCGGGGAGCGGAGCAGCAATCACAGCACCTGGCCCGTGACTCTATGTATGTATAACCTTCCTCCTTGGATGTGCATGAAGCGGAAGTTCATTATGATGCCAGTTCTCATCCAAGGCCCTAAGCAACCCGGCAACGACATTGATGTGTACCTAAGACCATTAGTTGAAGAACTTTTACAGCTGTGGAATGTAAACGGTGTACGTACGTGGGATGAGCACAAACAGGAGGAATTTAACCTGCACGCGTTGCTGTTTGTAACCATCAACGATTGGCCCGCTATCAGTAACCTTTCAGGACAGACAAACAAGGGATACCACGCATGCACGCACTGTTTAGATGACACTGAAAGTATATACCTGGACAAATGCAGGAAGAATGTGTACCTGGGCCATCGTCGATTTCTTCCGACCAACCATCAATGTCGAAAGAAAGGCAAGCATTTCAAAGGCGAGGCAGATCACCGGAAGAAGCCCGCCATGCGTACCGGTGATCACGTACTTGCTATGGTCAATGATTTACACGTAATCTTTGGAAAGGGTCCCGGCGGACTAGCTGTTCCGAATGACGCTGAGGGACACGCACCCATGTGGAAGAAGAAATCTACATTTTGGGACCTACCCTACTGGAAAGACCTAGAGGTCCGCTCTTCAATCGACGTGATGCACGTAACGAAGAACCTTTGCGTGAACCTGCTAGGCTTCCTGGGCGTGTATGGGAAGACAAAAGATACACCTGAGGCACGGGAGGACCTGCAACGATTGCACGAAAAAGACGGCATGCCTCCGAAGCAGTATGAAGGTCCTGCCAGCTACGCTCTTACGAAAGAAGAGAAAGAAATCTTCTTTGAATGCCTGCTCAGTATGAAGGTCCCGACTGGCTTCTCGTCGAATATAAAGGGAATAATAAATATGCCAGAGAAAAAGTTCCAGAACCTAAAATTTCATGACTGCCACGTGATTATGACACAACTGCTTCCGGTTGCATTGAGGGGGCTTCTACCAGAAAACGTCTGATTAGCCATTGTGAAGCTATGTGCATTCCTCAATGCAATCTCTCAGAAGGTGATCGATCCAGAAATCATACCAAGGCTAAGGAGTGATGTGGCGCAATGTCTTGTCAGTTTCGAGCTGGTGTTCCCACCATCCTTCTTCAATATCATGATTTACACGATCGCCCAAGATCAAAAGAGCACCAACCAAAACAGCGGTGTCCGCTTTGATGCAGCAACCGAGAGGGGAAAGGACACATATTATGGTTACATAGTGGACATATGGGAACTTGACTACGGACATGATTTTAAGGTCCCTTTGTTTAAGTGCAAATGGGTCAATCTGTCAGGAGGCGGGGTACAGGTAGACCCACAGTACGGAATGACAACAGTGGATCTGAAAAATCTTGGGTACACTGACGAACCGTTCGTCCTAGCCAATGATGTGGCACAGGTTATCTATGTGAAGGACATGTCTACCAAACCGAGAAAAAGAAAAGATAAGGAAGCGAATACATCATACGATGAGCCAAAGCGCCACATAGTTCTTTCAGGAAAAAGGGACATCGTGGGAGTGGAGGGCAAGACAGACATGTCTGAAGATTATGAAAAGTTTCATGAAATTCCTCCCTTCAAAGTCAAGGCTGACCCAAGCATCCTGATAAACGATGAAGATTATCCATGGTTACGGCGCAATAAGCAAATGACACAAGCGAAGAAAAAGTGAAGACTTTCTCCCGCAACTATTATGATGATACCATGCCAACTTTGTAACAGACGAGTATGATACCATTGTCCGTTTTGTACACGAAGTGCATTCAGTTTTTGCCGTAACCCTCTCAACTTTCTTACACATGCTATGTGGATGAAATGATGATACCATGCCAACTTTCAACCTTTTCAGAGTTCATTTGAAATGCTTTTCAATTTCAGGGTCTAATAGCTCAAAATAATCAATAAATGCATGAAAAATAACAAATGAAGTCAGAAAGGGTTGAAAATTGATGATGTGGCTTTGAATGGTGCATTTTGAACACACAAAAAGTCAGGAGTTCAAATAAGTTTTAAAAAATGAAATCCCTTTGTAACAGACGAGTTTCCGTATGAAATCCTGATACTTCGAAAGAGATTGTCCGTTTTGTACACGAAGTGCATCCAGTTTTTGCCGTAACCCTCTCAACTTTCTTGCACATGCTATGTGGATGAAATGATGATACCATGCCAACTTTCAACCTTTTCAGAGTTCATTTGAAATGCTTTTCAATTTTAGGGTCTTATAGCTCAAAATAATCAGTAAATGCATGAAAAATGGTGCATGAAAAATAAAAAATAAAATAAATAAGTAATTAGAAACAAAATAATATAAACTTTAATAAAATATATAAGTATAAATAAAATAAAATAAACTTTAATAACATAAATAAAATTTATGAAACTAAAATTATCAAAGTATTTTCTGTTCAAAACATTGTAAGCAACCTCTAGTATTATTGAAACTAAAATTATATAAAATTGATGCAACTAAAATTATCAAAGTATTTTCTGTTCAAAATCATTGAAAGCAAAAAGAATTTTCATAAAGAACTTTTTTGTAAGAAACTTTAATAGCAAAAAGAATTATCATAAAGTAAAATAAATAAGTAATTAGAAACAAAATAAAATAAAATAAATAAGTTTTTTGTTGTAAGTAAAAAAAAGGCAAAAAAGAAAACAAAAAACAGGCAAAAAATAAAAAATATGCGACCTACTAGGCCACCACGGCCTGAATACGACTAGAAACCCATCGATGGGCCAGGATTCAGGCCCGCAGAAGGCCCAGTAGGCCCATCAGGCATATCAGTGACAATTAGGCCCATAAGCCTGCAATGGAGAGGAGCTCGAGAGGGGAGCGGCAGTGGGGCTTATAAACCACTGCGCGCCCCTCTCAACTAGCGAGGTGGGACTAAACTTTCGACGCGGGCGCAGCAGCACAAGGCCTTTGGTCCCGGTTGGTGGCACCAACCGATACTAAGGGGTGCATTGGTACCGGTTCGTGGCACTAACCGGTACCAATGCCCCCCCTTTAGTCCCGGTTGGTGCCACCAACCGGGACCAAAGGCCGCCGCTTCCCGCCCTTTGGGCTGCTGAAAAGAGGCCTTTGGTCCCGGTTGGTGGCACCAACCGGGACTAAAGGGTGGCATTGGTACCGGTTTGTGCCACCAACCGGTACCAATGGGTTTGCTATATAAGCCAACACTTGTGAAAATTTCGTCAGTTCTTCGATCCCTCCGACGACGCCGCCAGGCTGCCCGAGCTCGCCGTGCCTCTGCCGCGCCCCCGACCACGCCGCTGTCGCCCCTGCCCCCCAACCACGCCGCGCGCCCTCGCCGTGCCTCTGCCGCGCCCCCGACCCTCCCCGCCGTCGCCGTCGCCCGCGCCCGTCGACGCCCTCGCCCGACGTTGTCGCCGCGCGCCGTCTCTGCCCCGAGGCGCGCCGCCCCTGCCCCGACGCCGTCTCCGCGCCACTCCCCGCACCCCTGCTTGCCCCGACGCCACCCACCGCGCGCTCCTCCCTCTGTGAGCACCGCGCCTCTGCCGGCCCCGCCGCCGTGCTATTTTTTTACATGTTTTTAAACTTTCATATATGTATGTATGTATTTTTTAGATATATGTATTTTTTGATGTATGTTCATATATGTATGTATGTATGTATTTTTTACATTTTTTTGTATGTATGTATGTATTTTTTCAATTGTAATGATGTTTTAAAAATACATATATGCAAAAGTTAGATTTTTAGAAAAGTTTTATCTATATGTGTTCTCTGATTTAGTACATGTTAGGTTAGTTTCATTTTTAGAAAATTTTATATATTTAGGAAGAAGGAATAGAAGGAAGAAGAAAAAGTTTTATATATGCAAAAGTTACATTTTTAGAAAAGTTTTATATATCTAGCTAGGAAAGGAAGAAGAAGAAGAAAAAGAATGAGAGGAAAAAGGAAAATAAGAAGAAGAAGAAAGGAGAAGAAGAGGAGAGGAAGAAGATGAGAAATAAATAAGAAGAAGAAAAAATAAGAAAAAGAAGAGGAGAAGAAGAAAGGAATAGAGGAGAAGAAGAGAAAATAGAATATTTTCTCTTCTTCTCCTCTATTCCTTTCTTGTTCTCCTCTTTTTTTTTCTTTTTTTCTTCAATCTTCTCCTCTATTAATATCTTCTTCTCCTCTTTTTATTTCTTCTTCGTCTTCTTATTTTTTATCGGATATGTCGTTGTCGATATACCCCGTGTCCCAATAACTTCAACACGAGCGGGGGGCGGGGGGGAGGGGGGCTTCGACCTACCCCCTCCCCGATAACATTATTTTTCCATGTATGTATGTCGTCGTTGTCGATATAACCCCCTCCCGGATAACTTCGACCGTGATAACTTATACCACGGTAGCACCCCCCAGCCCTCTCGCTCGACCAAAACTCTTGAGGACACCCAAACCCTAGAAAAAATCGATGTCGGTCTCCTACCCCCTCCCGCCGCGCCCCTACCCTTGAAGCGTTGCCGAGGCCACCCCAAACCCGGAATAAGCTAGGTCTACGTTTGCACTAATATATCCACCTGCTGTCATGTTTGTGTAATAATTGCCATGTTGTAATATTTGCAGAAACAATGGAGCACGGACGAGACGAGGAAGCAGAAGAGGTGTTGGGGGACATAATCTTAGCCGGAGGTGATGTCTTGTCGTATCTTAACGACAATGATGGTCTGGAAGAACAGGGTGAAGAAGCAGGCTACGGTGATCGAAGAGTGGAGGAGGAAAGACATGATTATGATGGCTCCGGTGACTCAATGCTGGTGCAAGAAGGAGCCCATTGTGACGGCTTTGGTGACCGAACAGAGTCCGGCCAGGTAAATATATTAGTTAAGCCTGTGCTGACCAGCTAATTGATGCATTCATTCTTTTGGTATGTACACATATTAATTAACTCTCGTCTTTCTTCTTTTTTCTAGCCCTCCGGATCGAGCACAGCTTCGGTAAAGAGACGAGGCCCGAAGAGAAAGTTGCGCTCGGGTGAAAGGTTTGATATCACAGCAATCGCGCGCGACGGCCAACCGATTGAACCCATTCGGACAAAGGAAGCATTTGCTGCTCAGTGCGGGTTCTTGTTAGGGACAAGATCCCGATCAGCATCCACCAATGGTATAAGCCTAAGAAGGAATACCCTGAGGTGTCTTATGTCAGTGATATGCAGAAAGATGATCTTTGGATTGAGTTGAAGGCAAATTTCACCCTACCGCCAGAGGAGGATCCGGAGAAGCCAGTTAAAGAGCAATTAATCAAGTCTCATGCTCTTAAGAAGATGGCAGACCTATTCAGGAGGTGGAAGAATGAGCTGAAAACGTTTGTCGACAAAGAAGAGACACCCGAATTCATCGGCAAATATGAGAAGATCAGAGATCACTGGCCCGCATTTGTGGCCCACAAAACATCAGAAAAGAGTAAGAAGTTGTCAGTGACAAACAAGAAAAATGCTGCAAAGAAGAAGCTTCACCATCGCACGGGGTCAGGTGGCTACCTCAAAGCCCGGCCTAAGTGGGCCAAGGCTGAGAATGATCTGCTTGATAAAGGGATCGAACCAGAGACAATGAACTGGCCAGACCGTTGCCGGACTTGGCTCTTCGGGGCTGGCGGAACGTTGGACCCTGTATTAGGGAAGTGCGTTTGGACGGACGAGCTTTTGAGAATACCAGTCAAGAGGCTTCAACACTATATCGATGCAGCGCAGCAAGGGACGTTCGTTCCAGACAGAGAGAACGACGAGCTCACAATGGCCCTCGAGAATCCTGAGCACCCTGGACGGACATGAGGCACGCCAGGCTCCGTTCCGTGGAAGGCTGGTTTTCCGGACGCAGGCGGTTACAAATGCCATGAGAGGAGGAAAAAAGTGGAGCAGACCCAAATTCAGAAGCTGCATGAAAGGGTTCAAGCGCTAGAGGAACGAGACGTAGCTCGCAACAAGCGACCTGCCGAAACTACCCCCGAAGCTACCTCGCCATCTCAGCGGAGAAGCAGCGCGGCTTCCACCGAGCTGCTTCAGCCGGAGCATGTCTTGACGGCTCCTGCTAGCTACCCCGTGGATGCTATCATGGAGTCTCAACATTGCCACCTCCTCCTCCTCCGGCGAGTAAGGGCACTCCGCCTCCTCCTTCGGCGAGTGATCAGGGCACTCAGCCTCCTTCTCCGGCGCGTGGCGGCACTCCGCCTCCTCCTCCGGCGAGTGATCAGGGCACTCAACCTCCTTCTCCGGCGCGTGGCGGCACTCCGCCTGCGCCGGCGCGCCCGAGCAGCCAGCCTCCTCCTTCTCCGCCTCGTCAGCAAGGGCGGAAGAGACCCGCCGCCGCTCCGGCTGCTCCGGCGCGTCATAGTCCTTCTCCTCCGCCTCGTAAGCAAGGAAAGAAGACAGCCGCAGCCGCTCTGTCTGCTCTTCCAGCGTCTAGCAGTACAGCTAGAGGCGGAGGCAATACAGATTCGGTCCTTCTCTGAAGACTCCAGAGAAGTTACCATACGAGAGGACCGAGGAGGAAACCACGAAGATCGTGCCAGCTGAAGTGACGAGTTTCTTTGAAGGGGTGAAAGCAAAGAAACATCCACCTCCGGAGGAGAAGGTAGATCCGGTGAAAGCGAAGCGCACTCTGGCTGCTCTGACAAAACCACCAAAGTCTCCGCCGAAAGGCAACTATGAGCGCATTATTGCAAAGACATTTGTCGAAGCGGAGCGGTCGGGAAGTACTGTCAGTGATCAAAGGTTAAAAGAACGACGAGCTAGGAAAAAAATAGCCCAGCTCGGCGAACAAGCGAACCAATCGTGCCCCCCGCTCAAGGTGTCTAGCGACATCGTCGCTAATGATCCGAGGATGGTGCCGGATTATAGCAATCTTGGAGATTACCTGCCCGACGATGTACATTATGATTTCTTGGAGGTGGACGAACACAAATACCATTACGGGAAGCCTCTCGTCAAAGATGAAAGATCTCTAACAACGATGATGCGAAGATTACATGATTGGTACATGAAAACCTGCAGAGAGTCTGGGGGGAGGAATACTTTGACGCTGAGAGTTAAAGAGGAGCATGAACTCGTTGAAACTAAAATGTTGAATGTTCCATTTGAGGAGTTTTTCCAGTTTTTCAATCAAAAGGCCCTCGATAAATCAACGATCACTTGCTACTGTATGTAAGTAGTACTACTTCGGTCATTAAGTCTCTCTATATAGGTCAGCTCTTTCATTGCATGTATTTATAATTATCCTCACTATATTATGCACATTGAAGATCGCCGAATTGAAGAAAAGACAAATCGGTAATATTGGATTCATTAACACAAATCTCATAGATGCAACTGAGGTTAAATATCATGCCGAAAATACCGAGGCCAACTTGCTACGATCGTTGGTAATAAATGAAAACAAAGATATAATACTCTTTCCTTACAACTTCAAGTGAGTGTTACTGTCTTGTGTATATTTGGTTTCCCTTATTAGTCCAGGTTATAGTAATGTAATTGATGACTTATGCATGCGTGCACAGCTTCCACTATATTCTCCTAGAGATTAAGCTTGAGCAGGGACTAGTAACCGTCTTAGACTCGAGACGAAAAGATCCCCAGGACTATGCGGACATGACTCAAATGCTCGAGAAGTAAGTTAAATCGATCATTATCCACCATATCAGCAACTTTGTTCATTTCCTGATATCAAGTAATTGTTTTCTTTGTCTGGCAGGGTTTGGAGAAAATTCACCAAAAAAGCTCCGGGACTACCAAAGAAGCTGCAATTTAGACACCCGAAAGTAAGTACTATAGTAGCATGTTCCGTGCATCTCCTAGTGATTAAAGCACTAGTTTCATCAATACCATTTAGCATGCTTGCTTATCAGTTTGATTGACCTCTATTTCTTGTAAAGTGGTTGTGGCAGGAAGCCGGGAATAATTAATGTGGATACTACGTTTGCGAGTCCATCCGCTACACGACCTGTGAGCGGGGCTACTCTGACGAACAATATGAAGTGCGTAAGCAATAATATTCACAATTTTATTTTATTACCATCATTTGTGTTGAGTTTCATTTATTCATATATATATATGTAATGACCCCTTCTTCAAATTAGATCTTTTGGATGCGGGATGAACTCCTACCACCAGATCGTATGCGAGCAATTCAAGAGGAATTGGCGGCATTCTTCCTTGACCACGTGATCGCTGAAAACGGAGAATACTATGTGGACCATGTGTACATATATAATTAGGAGATTATATTGTAAGAGATAATTATTATATATATGTAGCCGGTAGTGTCGGATAGATATACGAGAACTTGTTGTTCGACCAATCTCTCGGAGAAGGAGAGGTGGTCGATATCACTTCTCTCTGTATGCATATATATGTTCATGACGATCTTCTGTTTTCTTCATTTGCTTACTAGCTAGCGTGTCTAGTCCTCTCTATACGTATATAGTACGTAGCGTCGACCAAGCACGGAGATAAGAGAGGACACTTCTCTCTATTAATTAGCTAGCTAACACAATATATGAAACACCTAAATTAACCCCCCAAAACCCCACCCCCCACCCCTTTAAAAAAAACAAAAACCCGAACCCCTGAAATGCTGGCGCGTGGATGCCTATTGGTCCCGGTTAGTGCCATCAACCGGGACCAAAGGCCCTCCTGCCTGGGCTCGCGGCACCGACCACGTGGAGGCCCATCTGTCCCGGTTCGTGTAAGAACCGGGACTAAAGGGCTAGGGCATTAGTAACGACCCTTTAGTCCCGGTTCAACAACCGGGACAAAAGGCCCTTACCAACCGGGACAGATGACTCTTTTTCTACTAGTGTAGGAAGAGATTTGGAAAATAAATTGAGGCATCGTATGGGCGGTGAAAACTAGATGGAAGAGAATGGTGAGAAAGAGAGGGGAAAGAAATAAAATGCAATGAAAATAATAATTAAAAATTTAAGTTAGCATGTCTAATAAAGTTTTGTAAAATATAGGTAAATTATAAATCGAGTGTATTATGCACCTTTAGGCCTACACTCGGCTTATAGTGTACGTCGTCACGGAGCCGTCAACCACATCCATGATGACCACGTGACAGAAAATTGTACCGAGTCTTTGAAAAGCCGTAATCATTCTTGGCTATATGCCTAGTTTCATCTATAAACGGGGTGTGTCTTAGAGCCGTACTCGGCTTACTGTTAGGTACGCCGAGATCATACTTTTTTACCATGCATTTTTTATTGTGTACTTGGTTTAGTGTCCTCTAAGCCGAGTACCATCTGATAAAAGACTCTCGCCTTACCTCTTGGTACAACATATGTTTTTTCAGTAATGAATCAACTCAAAATAAACACACGATTAATATGTTGCCACACATATTGCAGGCCACTGTGGTATCTGGTGTGCACAAAACCAATGCTTCAAGCCAAATAAACAGCACTACATCCAGAACGCAACGGGTGAGAAAGACCCGAGGTGCTTAGACACTTGACATGACCTAGTGCTACGGTCGAAGATCTCCAGCTCTCCCTTGCGGCTGTGCCTAAGGCGAAACGTGGTGACTCGGAGCAGGCGGCCATGGAACTCCATTCCCTTGACACAGTCCACGAGGCAGAATCTGGCATTGCCCATGGCAGTGAGAGTAGGGCCGTGATCAGCCGCCTGCTGCTCCTCACTCCACAGCTTGTGCTTGGCCATCTTCCAGTCGAGCTGCTGCTGCATGGCCGTGGCGCCAGCTGCTGTGCTGCTACGGGAGACTACCTGGCAGGTGCCGACGTGGCCGTCCTTGTCAAGCCCAACCCAGGCATCCAGGTCGCCGTCGAAGTAGCCTTGGCCGTTGAAAGGCAACGCCCACTCCCCGTGGCACCTCCATTCGCCGTCGCCGGTGTTGAAGGA
This sequence comes from Triticum aestivum, assembly GCF_018294505.1. Taxonomy (NCBI): domain Eukaryota; kingdom Viridiplantae; phylum Streptophyta; class Magnoliopsida; order Poales; family Poaceae; genus Triticum; species Triticum aestivum. The sequence continues at coordinate 89,454,437 of NC_057811.1, forward strand.
GAAGGTGCGGGCGCATGGACCGCCGGTGCGGCGACACGGCCCTTGGAAGGCAGACACGAAGACGGTGCGTCCGTCAGGGTGCGTGGCGTAGGAGTTTACCCTTTCGTCGACGTCGAAAGGCGAAGGCGCGACGCTCCTCCATGACCAGTCCTGGCATGGGATCACACGGCTCGGATCCTTGGCGGAGGAGGACATCACCTCGATGGACTGAGGCCGTGTCTTGAAGTAGTAGGCGAACGCGCACAGCGCATCGGCGGCAGGCACGAAGACGTTGGCGGCACGGAGCAGCGCGTCCGGCAGGGAAGGGCCGGCGGCAAGGCCCCCGGTTGCCGTGTCGTACGCGAGGGTTGCTGGGTGCTGGCTGCTCACCGCGAGGATGTGGGTGCCCATGGAGGTGAAGATCATGCGAATATATGGTGCCGGTGAGACCAGGCGTACGGCAGGGTGGTCGCTGAGGATGAGGGCTGGGCTACTGGAGTCGTCGTCGTCGACGTCGATCTTGCGGATGGTGTAGCCTCCGTCCCAGTCGTCCAGCACCAGGTAGAGGTGCTTCTGCCGCTTGTGCTTCTTCAACTTGGTGCTCGGCTGCCCTTGCGCCTGCCGCCGCTGATGCATCCTGGTTTCTCCTCCGGTGATCAGCTCGCCGGAGCTCATCTTCTCCTGACTCATCACTGAGCCGAGGTCCGATTTTGAGAAGCCTGCCAATAAAAAACAATACGAGGTCTGAAATCGGTGTGTGGTGGGTTTGCAATTGATCTGAAGTAATCTGACGATGCAGTGGTGTATTTGTGGAGCCTGCTTGTTTTCCTAGTTCAAATCGAAGTCGAAGGGATTCCGAAACCGTCTGTGTTTGCCTGTAAGGCGCCAAACCGGTGGAAACTTCCGAAACGGGCCAGTATGCCATTTACAACTGACTATAAGGCGCCTTAAACACGCACGCAGGTGAGTTAAGCCGGCCCAGTTCGGGGGATCGCTAGGCTGCTGCTGTTGTTTCGCTGGCTGCGCTGCTGCAGTTTCTTTTTTCGTTTTTTCTGTTGTTGCTTTTTGTTGGGTTTTCTGTTTTGACTCTTTTTTCTTTCGTTATTTATTTATTTATATCTTTCCTTTTTCTTATTATTTTATCTTCTTTATTTTTCCCTTCCTTTCTTCAACACATGATGTTAGGTTTTTTATCTTTTGGGCATTTTTTCCTTCCGATGTTTTTATTTTTAATAATTTTATGCACAATAAACATTTTATAATAACAACTAATGTTTTCTAAATTCACACTCAGCACTATTAAAATATATGGTGAATATATTTATATAAAATGAAATTTTCTGTTTATTTTTCGTATTAGTTTTTAGCTTTTTACCTTTTCAAGTATATTTTTACTTTCAATATATGTTTTTGTTTTAAAATAAATCTTAAATTCATTTTTGTGGAAATAAATCATAAATTCATTTTCAAACAATGTTAGTGTGTTTCAGGAAAGAATCGGAATTTTCAGAGAATGTTACCGTTTTCAATTTTTTTGTTCATGAATTCAAAACACATTTGGGGATTTTAAAAATGTATGTGTTTTTGAAAAGTGTTCAATATTTCAAAAAATATTTCTATTTTTCAAATTTTGTTCACAAATTCAGAAACTTTTGTCATTTTCCAATTTTTTGTTTTAATTTCATAAAATGTAGGTGTTTTTAGAATTTTTTGAAATTTCAAAAAATGTCTAAAATAAAATTGTTTATTTTTTGTAAAAAATGTTCAAAATTTTAAAAGGTGTTTGCATCTTGACACAAAACTTTTTATATTATGCTATCATACATTTATTAAATTTTCATCCTTTAATAAAAAAGGCTTATAACGTATTAAAAATGTGTATTGTTTATTTCAAATTTCTTGTGTATTTGTAAAAATAATCATGCATTTTTATATGTATTTTATTTTGAAAATGTAAAATTTAATTTATTTATCATGTATTTTAAATATGCTCATCGTGTACCAATTTTAGTACGATCCCATGAGGAATCGAGGTGAGTGTTATTATTGATGTTTCGGTTATACTTGAGGTGTCACTGGGCTGAAGTGAATTGACTATTTGAGTACCTACAGGAATTACGAAGGAGTGATAGTTGTAAAACAAAGGATTAAAGATTAACTGAGGTCATAAGAAAGTAATTCATGTTATGAAGCAATGACAATGAGATGGTTAAGCTTAAGACAATTCATTTCACGGTAAATAATGGCAATTGCCTCTCGCCGAATGGTAATGTGACATTAATCCTTGTGTGACTTGTTCGACACCGTTGTCCCGCCTCCCCACTAATACAGGATCGGACAACATTGACCCTATCACTGACCAGCCAGTGTCCACTGGTCAAAGATAAAGCTCTTTACTAGTAGGGCACGAAATGTGCAAGGCCACGAAATGTGCATTACTGATGACTATCATCACTAACCGGCCAGTTCAGGGAGTCACTATTGACTCGTAAGTCATGCATCACTGAATGGCCTCAACATTAGGTGGTACTCCCTCCGTTCTAAAATAGATGAATCAACTTTATACTAACTTTAGTATAAAGTTGGGTCATCTATTTTGAAACGGAGGGAGTAGTCATCAGTGACTAACCTGTTTTACAGAGTGGTCACTGATGACTCATAATTTATCACTGACCAACCGTTCCAAGTGGAGGTCACTGATGACATGTCATCACCAACCTTTTTAGTGACTAGTCAATGTTGACATTTTAATTAAGTATTCGCTAATGCCTAGAAATGCACTAAATTACTTAAATAGGGGTATGTCTCGTTGTCGACACTTCCTTCTTCCTCGCCAGCACTCCTTTCGTCCACCTTGCCGCTCTTCCTGTAGCGGCTGGCAAACACGAGGTACAACGTGAAGTCTACCAGGGATAGCATGTCGAGAAGGAATAGAAACTTATTGAGGTGGTCCTTGTTCAGGTTAGCGGGGATCCAGCATGGCCGCATGCCGACTTGGCACAACTGCAGGATGCTGCTAACGCGACACTATGATTAAAGACCCTTTTACGAAACTGTGTGCGGTGTATTAATCGCAAACGGTAATGTAAAAAACCGTCAAAAAGATGTAAAACGTTTGTGATGGCGGAGCCATCAAACACGGTTCAATTTTAGTTGCGTGTGCGATACAGGGCATACGATTCAGTTCAATTAACTGTTTGCGATGAGGAAGAAGAACAGAAATGGGCAGCCAGATAAAGACGTGTGTGATATACGACATACAGTTCAGTCGGATTAACTGTTTTTGATGAGGCGGAACAATAGAAATGGGCAGCTAGATAAAGGTGTGCGTGCGATTGAGAGCATACGCTTCAGAAGGATTAACTGTTTGCGATTATGAAACAAAACAGAAATGGTCAGCCAGATCAAAGTGTCTGCGATTGACGGCATACACTTCACACGGATGAACTGTTTACGATTAGCCACAACGAACAGAAACAGTTAGACAGATCAACATGTATGCGCTAGACGGGCACACATTCTAATTAAAAGAAGCATGCGCGATGGTAATAACGAGCGCGCACGGTTGTTCGAACAAGACGTGTGCTGACATTGCCTATTGCGGTGCACCATATGGTGCAAACGCCACGTACGTGGTCGAGAAAGCGTGCCCACGTTATGTCGTCCAAGAATAGTTTCGCACTTAGAAATTATAGAACCGTCAATAAATTTTGAGCCTGCATCCCGTCACATTCCAAATTACTACCACGCTCTATTTAATTGCAAACCTGTTCACACTGATCAAAACCTAAACGGTTTCCCACTTAGGAGCGTATTAGTACTCGGTTATAAATACTACTACAAGATGACTGCACATTCCTCCTCAACTCCTCATCCACAAAAACAAACAAGTCATTGATCATCGTTTCCTTCCGTCTGCCATGGCTAGTGTGAGTTCTGGGTCGAGAGATTACCACCGGGGAGAGGCGAGCATGGAAGCGGAAGCACGAGAGATGTCCCGCCTCGCCGTGAAAGCAGCCGACATGTCCCGCCACGCGGCTGTAGCAGCACAGAGGTCCAGCCACGCCGCCGAAGCAGCACGGAGGTCTCACCGCGCCGTCGATGCAGCAGACTGGTCCAGCCGCGCCGCGGAAGCAGCTGAGATGTCCCGCCGCACCGCGAATGCAGCAGAGATGTCCTCCCGCGCCACGGCGGCCTGGGAAATGTCTCGCATGCAGGGGAGGACTATTACAGGCACATGAATGCGATCGTCCATAGCCAGATGGATCAGATCTCTGGCTGGGCGAGGTTGCAGGACGACATGAAAGCCTCATTCGAACTGGCTACCGACGTCATCCGGCAACTAAGTGGGGGCAATGCGAAGCTCCTGGCCGAGTGCTACCTTTGAGCACTGCGTTGGTTTTCCCTTGAAGAGGAAAGGGTGATGCAGTAAAGTAGCGTAAGTATTTCCCTCAGTTTTGAGAACCAAGGTTTCAATCCAGTAGGAGGCCATGCTCAAGTCCCTCGCACCTACACAAACAAATAAAAACCTCGCAACCAACGCAATAAAGGGGTTGTTAATCCCTTCACGGTCACTTACGAGAGTGAGATCTGATAGAAATGATAAGATAATATTTTTGGTATTTTTATAATAAAGATGCAAAGTAAAATAAAGGCAATAAAAATAGCTAGGTGTTGAAAGATTAATATGATGGAAAATAGACCCGGGGCCATAGGTTTCACTAGTGGCTTCTCTCGAGAGCATAAGTATTACGATGGGTGAACAAATTACTGTTGAGCAATTGATAGAATTGAGCATAGTTATGAGAACATCTAGGTATGATCATGTATATAGGCATCACGTCCGTGACAAGTAGACCGACTCCTGCCTGCATCTACTACTATTACTCCACACATCGACCGCTATCCAGCATGCATCTAGAGTATTAAGTTCAAAAGAACAGAGTAATGCTTTAAGTAAGATGACATGATGTAGAGGGATAAACTCATGCAATATGAAATAAACCCCATCTTGTTATCCTCGATGGCAACAATATAATATGTGCCTTGCCGCCCCTGCTGTCACTGGGAAAGGACACCGCAAGATTGAACCCAAAGCTAAGCACTTCTCCCATTGCAAGAAAGATCAATCTAGTAGGCCAAACCAAACTGATAATTCGAAAAGACTTGCAAAGATAACCAATCATACATAAAAGAATTCAGAGAAGATTCAAATATTGTTCATAGATAAATTTGATCATAAACCCACAATTCATCGGTCTCAACAAACACACCGCAAAAGAAGATTACATCGAATAGATCTCCACGAGAATCGTGGAGAACTTTGTATTGAGATCCAAAGAGAGAGAAGAAGCCATCTAGCTAATAACTATGGACCCGAAGGTCTGAGGTAAACTACTCACACATCATCGGAGAGGCTATGGTGTTGATGTAGAAGCCCTCCGTGATCAATGCCCCCTCCGGCAGGACGCCAGAAAAGGCCCCAAGATGGGATCTCACGGGTACAGAAGGTTGCGGCAGTGGAATTAGGTTTTCGTGGATGTTTCTCTTGGTTTGGGGGTACGTTGGTATATATAGGAGGAAGAAGTACGTCGGTGGAGCAATGTGGGCCCCACGAGGGTGGAGGGCGCGCTCAGGGGGGTAGGCGCGCCCCCCTGCCTCGTGCTCTCCTGGTTGATTTCTTGACGTAGACTCCAAGTATATCTATGACTTCCTTTTGGATATCTTGTTCCTTCGTGTTGTAACTATTTCGGGTGTACATCCTTCTTTGTAGATATATATCATCATGATCTCGTCTACCTAGAACCTTATACACTTGAGAGAAATTACATCTCTAGATGATATCCTTTCTTTCATGTCCACCTTGTCTTTCTTGTTATTTCTTTGGTGGCTCCGTGAAAGCTTTTGCCTTGAGTGCATGTCTTATCTCGTTGCATCTTGATGCACTCCTGTGTGGTGAAGATTATTTTCCTCATGCTTATCTCTACGAGGCTTTTGCCATCTTAATTGGTATCCCTCGTCTTGATGAGGCTTTCATCTTCTATCTTCACCATGGGTTGTCACAAGTGTTGGTTATTCATTTTGCATTTTTAGTGTGCTTGTGAACCCTTTTGCTTGGTGTGTGTGGGGAGGACATGTCATGCACCTTGTATCTCCACTATCCAAGACTATGTTGATGCTTAATGCTCATTCATACATTAGTCTTCTCAAGTGCTTTGCCATGACTCACACACATCATTTTGGTTGAGCCTACTCTTAAGTTGCCTCTTTTATATGTTGCTCAACCATTTGTTTCTTGCAAGTGCTAGGATTTGTTTCCTACATGCTCACTTGCACTTGTTGTGAGTTTCTATTGATTTTCGGGGAGTGACGATCCGATTTTGTGCACTTGGTATCCTAATGCAAATATTGTAAGGAGTGCACAAATCATGGAGAGCTTCACTAGTGTCTTTAGAACACTCTGTTGCTCTCTTGCACTTGTCGTGAGGTTCTATTGATCTTGGGGGAGTGACGATCCTATTTTGTGCTCGTTGTATCCAGTTACAAAACTAAATTGTGCACAAATCATGGGGAGCTTCTCTAGTTTCTCTAGAACACTCCTTTGCTCATATCATAATTTATTTCATTCATGTGGCACGTAGGATCATTGGTATAGTTGGCTCAATTGATATCCGTTGATTGCTTGCTTCAATTGGTATCTTTTGATTGCTTGTTTGCTTGTTTCTCTCTTTCTTATGTCTTTGTGGCATATCTTTCTTTTGTAAACTTTGGGCCTAAATATAGTTTGTTTTCCTCCTAGTATTTACCGTCAAACTTGTGTACTGCATTCCACTCTCTTGTTGAGAAATACACAAATTATGGAGGAACACAATTTATATTGGCCTTCCAAGCTTTTCTCCCATTTTGGCAATCGATGCCAATGGGGGAGAAGTTTCAGAGAGTTTTGTGGAGAAGTTTAGAGAATTCTCTCCTCTTGCTTTGGTTTTGTTCCTAAGCATTTGCATCTCTTACTCATGCATCATTGGTTGTTGCATTGCATGGTGATGCATAATTCCTTATGTAAACTCTCTTGAAAGTGATTGTCATCAATTACCAAAATGGGGAGATTGAAAGAACATGTGGTGCCCCCATGTTTGGTTTTGGTAATTGACGACAATCTCTATGGACTAATGGTTGCCTTGAGTTATATTTGAAGGTTTTGTCCATAGGCTTTTCTTGGAGTACATGTGTTGGTTTCAAGGAGAGTTTGTGTTGACCAAGGTGCTATTAAGGAATTATCCAAAGATTGGTCATGTGAGAGTTGAGCTTATTGCAAGCATGTCTTGAAGAAGAAGATTGTGTGATCATTCATGTTTACCTTCAAGACATCATCCAAATGAAGAGAGTTGGAAAGATTCTAGGTTGATCAAGACTAAGTCAAGAGTGAATCAAGTTGATCAACTCACAAAGCGTAGAAGATGTACCGAGAGGGATCAAGTGATCCCATGGTATGGTAAGCATTGTTCATTGTGCTTTGTGTACTAACCCATGGTCTATGTGAGAGTTCTATATGGGGTTAGGTACGTGTTCATGGGCTTGCGTCAAGAGGAAGATATCACTCAACCCATGGAGAGGATGACATCAAGTGGTGATCGTCATCAAGATTGTCGTGTGCAAGTTCAAGTGGAGCATCACGAAGAGATCAAGTGCTTGAAGCTTGCCGTCCATTGTGGTGACAATGGACTTGTGAAGATGTGCCAAAGAGTGGCTCACCCATAGTGGACTATGGGGGAGTAATCATCTAGTCTTCATCGAGCCAACGCAATCAAGAAAGGTGGTCCAACTTGAGGGAGTCAAGATCGTCATCATCTAGCTCAAGTGGACCATGTGCAAGGCAAAGGTTTGCCCTTGATAGGTTTTCTATTTTACCGGTCTCATGGTGGTAGTTGGGAGACCGGGTTATAGGATCGATAGCCGTACTATCAAGGGGGTGCTCTCAAGTGAGTAGCTTGATCGTATCGTTCGTCGAGAGCTCAAACCATTGCATCCTTGCATCATGTTTCTTGGTTCTTGTTTGGTTCTCTTTGTGAGTCTTAGATCTTATGGTCATCTTGATGACAAGCTTGAGTTCATCGAAAACGGAGTTTGCATGCGTCTTCTATGATGTTTTCGATGTTGGAGGTTTTACTGGTCTTATCCGAGGAACGGTTCCCACCATTTTCTTTTGGTCCTTTTCTCATTTGCTTCTTATTGGTATTTCTATCAAGATTGTGTTGGCCCTTGTCGCTAGCTTTCCAACAAACTTGGTTTCATCGAATTCGGAGTCCGTTTGCAGAAGTTGTGTCAGTTTTGGTGTTCGGAAAAGGCTCCAGCGGTACTACCGCGGACAGGAGCGGATGTAATTTTTTACTACCGCTCTTGGGAGCGGTACTACCGCTTGGAGCAGTAGTAGCGCGGCTACTTCCATGGCTACTTCCGCTCGGGACCAAAAACTCGTGACAAGTCCAGCGGTGGTAGGCACGGATGTAATTTTTTAGTACCGCTTGCAAGCAGTAGTGCCGCTACCCTTAGCAGTAGTACCGCTACCCCTAGCGGTAATACCGTGAGGTCAAGCGGTACTACCGCTCCGACGGTTCTTCTGGCTTTTTTCCCTCCTCGCTGTTGTGTTTCAAAGGGCTACTACCGCCCTAGCGGTAGTACCGCTCCTTGGCGCGGTAGTACCGCTCGGTGCGGGCTGTGACCATAACGGTTGGATTTTTTCCCACCTATAAAAGGGGGTCTTCTTCCCCAATGAACCTTATCCTTTGAGCTCGTGTTCTTCCCCCATTGTTGACCTTTTTCGAGCGTGCTAACTCTCAATCCCTCCATGCATTCTTGCTAGTTTTTGAGGGAAAAGAGAGAGGAGATCTAGATCCACATTTCCACCAATCACTTTCTCCTCTATGTGAGGGGAGCCCCTTGGATCTAGAACTTGGAGTTCTTGGTGTTCTCCTTCTTGTTCTTCCTCTTTTTTCCTCCCTAGCATTAGTTGCTTCGGTGGGATTTGAGAGAGATGGACTTGGGCACTCCGTGTGCCCTTGCCATTGCATTTGGTGCATCGGTTTGAGTTCTCCACAGTGATACGTGGAAGTTACAAGTTGAGAAGCCTATTACTCTTGGGTGCTTGGTGCCCTTGAGCTTGTTCCTCTTGGGTGCTTGGGCGCCCTAGACGGTTGGTGGTGTTCGGAGCTCAATCATTGTGGTGTAAAGCTCCGGGCAAGCGTCGGGGTCTCCAATTAGGTTGTGGAGATCGCCCCGAGCAATTTGACGGGTACCGGTGACCGCCCCCAAGGGTTGCCAAAGTGTACGGGTTCGGTGACCGCCCCCAAGGGTTGCCATTTTTATGGGTTCGGTGACCGCCCTCAAGGGTCCCTTAGTGGAATCACGGCATCTTGCATTGTGCGAGGGCGTGAGGAGATTACGGTGGCCCTAGTGGCTTCTTGGGGAGCATTGTGCCTCCACACCGCTCCAAACGGATATTAGCATCCGCAAGGGTGTGAACTTCGGGATACATCGTCGTCTCCGCGTGCCTCGGTTATCTCTTACCCGAACCCTTTACTTATGCACTTTACTTTGTGATATCCATATTGTTTCTTGTCATATATCTTGCTATCACTTAGTTGTTTATCTTGCTTAGCATAAGTTGTTGGTGCACATAGGTGAGCCTAGTTGTTGTAGGTTTTGTGCTTGTCAAATTAACCGCTAGGTTTATTCCGCATTTGTTCAAGCCTAAACCGTAATTATTTTAAAGCGCCTATTCACCCCCCCTCTAGGCGACATCCACGATCTTTCAATCACGTTCCCGACGGTTTCATTCCGTTTGGACTCCGTTTGATATTCTTTTTCTACGAAACTCTGAAATAGGCAAAAAAACAGCAATTTGGGCTGGGCCTCCGGTTAATAGGTTAGTCCCAAAAATAATATAAAAGTGTGTAACAAATCCCATTAATCATCCAAAACATAATATAATATAGCATGAAGCAATCAAAAATTATAGATACGTTGGAGACGTATCACCGAGCGTGACCTGCTGAGGGCGAAGATCGTCGGAAGTGCGGAGCAGCAGGAGGAGACCACTACCTTGTTGAAGAGGACCGGCGTCATCGTCAAGAAACTTATGGACGAGAATGACACGCTCCGCATCGAGCGCCAAAGGCTGGTGGAGGAATCCGTGGATGCTCTCAAGCAGCGTCTTGAGGACACGAAAGAGCTCATCGCCGCTCGCCGCGGATAGTTCCCGCGGCCTGCAGCAACGCATCAAGAAAGTAGAGATCAGCGAGCCAGATTGTTGTCTTCCTTCTTCTTTTGCCCTTGTGTATTTCGAGCGTTGTCGCATGTGGCTTTTTAATTTATCTTACTAAATATGTAAGACAATTATTATCCACTGCCATCGTCCTTATATTCACCAGTTTTGCTATAAGTCACAGTCGATGCTATATAGGTCCATCGGATCTTACATCAAGATCCGTGCAAAACTTTCTTTTTTCTCTCTTAAATCTCAGTCGAGTGAGACATAGCCACGCTGTGAAACAGGGGCTCGGGTGCCATTAATGGAGACATTGGCAGGGAGGTGGGCGGCGGATAGAGGCCAAAGGGCTCTCCTCCCAATGAGCATGCGCAGGGGTCTGATCGCATGCCTCCCGTACTCAAATAGCTACCCCACACGGCACCTCCTAGCCAATAAAAAAGGAGATGCATGGCGGCACGTAATTGGTAAGTAGAACGCCCACGGTTTCAATAATAGTTGTGTTTCCGATTTGTAACGTGACAACACTTGTTCCAAAATGACTTTGTTGATTGTTAATGTGTGCGCCTTCACAAATCGGATAGAAAAATTACCACAGCATGTTGGTGCCATGTCATGACACCATGCCAAGTTTCATGATTTTCAGACGAGTTTGGGATTTACGAGAGTTTTAAAACCAAGTTTCTCGATGTTTCCGGCCGAGCCAAGACGCTTAGAAGTTTGAATTCCATTCCCACTTCTTCCATGGCACCTAGAACTTCGCCCAAGTACACATAAATGATTTTCCAACTAACTTTTGCGCACTGGAGCATGCGCTTGTACTTCAAATTTGAATTATGTGCATTGAATTCCTAGAAAATCAATTAAAGTATAAAAAGGCCAAACGAATCTGGAATAATTTCAAAATTTAGCATGAAACTCCTATTTGGTCTAAGCTGCCTGTGTAAAAAAATCAAGGCGGGAGAAGGCAGTGTATGTTGTTTCGCGCACGGAGATGACACGTTCCCTCTTGGAACCATGAGCCTTCTTGAGTGAAGCTCCGGTTTTCAAGAAGCTTATAACAAAGCTTGTCCCAATTCGGCCAAAAAATTTACCACATCATGTTGGTGCCATGTCCTGACACCATGCCAAGTTTCATGATTTTTAGGCGTGTTTTGGATTTACAGGAATTAAAAAACAAAGTTTCACAATATTTCTAGCCGAGGCACGATGCCTAGATGTTTGAATTCCATTACCATTTATTTGGGACCTACAAATTCACCCAAGGACACAGATGTAATTTTTCAATCAACTTTGGTGCACTGGAGCATGTGCTTGTAGTTCAAATTTGAATTATGCACATTAAATGCCCAGAAATTCAATTAATGTATAAAAAAGGCCAGACGTAACCGAAATAATTCCAAAATTTAGCACGATACTTCAATTTGGTCTAATTTGCGTGTGTAAAAAAATCAAGGCGGGAGAAGGCAGTGTATGTCGTTTCGCACATGGAGGTGACACGTTCCCTCTCGGAACCACGAGCCTTCTTGAGAGAAGCTCCAGTTTGCAAGAAGCTTATACCAAAGCTTGTCCCAATTCGGTCAAAAAAATTACCACAGCATGTTGGTGCCATGTCATGACACCATGCCAAGTTTCATGATTTTCAGGCATGTTTTGGATATACATGAATTAAAAAACCAAGTTTCTCAATCTTTCCGGCCGAGCCATGACACCCAGATGTTTGAATTTCATTCTCATTTCTTGCATGGGACCTAGAAATTCACCCAAGGACACACATGTGATTTTCAACCAACTCTGTTGCACTGGAGCATGTGCTTATAGTTCAAATTTGAATTATGCACATTAAATGACCAAAAATTCAATTAATGTATAAAAAAGTCCAAACGAACCCGGAATAATTCCAAATTTTAACACAACACTCATATAGTTCTATGTTGCCTCTGTAAAAAATCAAGGGGGCAACGTATATCGTTTCGCACACAAAGGTGACATGCCCCCCCCCGGGAACCACGAGCCTTCTCGAGAGAAGCTCCGGTGTGCAAGAAGCTTATACCAAAACTTGTCCAAATGCGGCCATTTTTTTACCATAGCATGTTGGTGCCATGAAACGATCCTACCTCTTGAGCACTGCGTTGGTTTTCCCTTGAAGAGGAAAGGGTGATGCAGCAAAGTAGCATAAGTATTTCCCTCAATTTTTGAGAACCAAGGTATCAATCTAGTAGGAGACCACACGCAAGTCGCCTTGTACCTACACAAACAAATAAGAACCTTGCAACCAACGCGATAAAGGGGTTGTCAATCCCTTCACGGCCACTTACAAAAGTGAGATCTGATAGAGATGATAAGATAAATATTTTTGGTATTTTTATGATATAGATTGAAAGTAAAGATTGCAAAGTAAAATAGATTGGAAACTTATATGATGGAAAATAGACCTGGGGGCCATAGGTTTCACTAGTGGCTTCTCTGAAGATAGCATCTACGGTGGGTGAACAAATTACTGTCAAGCAATTGATAGAAAAGCGCATAGTTATGAGAATATCTAGGCATGATCATGTATATAGGTATCACGTCCGTGACAAGTAGACCGAAATGATTCTACATCTACTACTATTACTCCACACATCGATCGCTATCCAGCATGCATCTAGAGTATTAAGTTCGTAAGAACAGAGTAACGCATTAGGCAAGATGACATGATGTAGAGGGATAAACTCAAGCAATATGATATAAACCCCATCTTTTTATCCTCGATGGCAATAATACAATACGTGCCTTGTGAAGGAAATATGCCCTAGAGGAAATAATGAAGTTATTATTTATTTCCTTATATCATGATAAATGTTTATTATTCATGCTAGAATTGTATTAACCGGAAACATAATACTTGTGTGAATACATAGACAAACAGAGTGTCACTAGTATGCCTCTACTTGACTAGCTTGATCAAAGATGGTTATGTTTCCTAGCCATAGACATGAGTTGTCATTTGATTAATGGGATCACATCATTAGGAGAATGATGTGATTGACTTGACCCATTCCGTTAGCTTAGCACTCGATCGTTTAGTATGTTGCTATTGCTTTCTTCATGACTTATACATGTTCCTATGACTATGAGATTATGAACCTCCCATTTACCGGAGGAACACTTTGTGTGCTACCAAACGTCACAACGTAACTGGGTAATTATAAAGGTGCTCTACAGGTGTCTCCGAAGGTACTTGTTGGGTTGGCGTATTTCGAGATTGGGATTTGTCACTCCGATTGTCGGAGAGGTATCTCTGGGCCCTCTCAGTAATGCACATCACTTAAGCCTTGCAAGCATTGCAACTAATGAGTTTGTTGCGAGATGATGTATTATGGAACGAGTAAAGAGACTTTTCGGTAACGAGATTGAACTAGGTATTAAGATACCGACGATCGAATCTCGGGCAAGTAACATACCGATGACAAAGGGAACAACGTATGTTGTTATGCGGTCTGACCGATAAAGATCTTCGTAGAATATGTGGGAGCCAATATGGGCATCCAGGTCCCGCTATTGGTTATTGACCGGAGACGTGTCTCGGTCATGTCTACATAGTTCTCGAACCCATAGGGTCCGCACGCTTAAAGTTAGATGACGGTTATATTATGAGTTTATGTGTTTTGATGCACCGAAGGAGTCCAGAGTCCCAGATGAGATCAGGGACATGACGAGGAGTCTCGAAATGGTCGAGACGTAAAGATCGATATATTGGACGACTATATTCGGACATCGGAAAGGTTTCGAGTGATTCGGGTATTTTTCGGAGTACCGGAGAGTTACGGGAATTCGTATTGGGCCATAATGGGCCATACGGGAAAGGAGAGAAAGGCCCCAAAGGGTGGCCGCACCCCTCCCCATGGACTAGTCCGAATTGGACTAGGGAGGGGGGGTGCCCCCTTCCTTCCTTCTCCTTCTCCCTTCCCTTCTCCTACTCCAACAAGGAAAGGAGGAGTCTCCCCCCTTGGCGCGCCCTCCTCCTAGGCCGGCCGCCTCCCCCTTGCTCCTTTATATACGGGGGCAGGGGGCACCCCATAGACAACAATTGATCTATTGATCTCTTAGCCGTGTGCGGTGCCCCCCTCCACCATATTACACCTCGATAATATCGTAGCGGTGCTTAGGCGAAGCCCTGCGTCGGTAGACATCATCATCATCACCACGCCGTCGTGCTGACGAAACTCTCCCTCAACACTCGGCTGGATCGGAGTTCGAGGGACGTCATCGAGCTGAACGTGTGCTGAACTCGGAGGTGCCGTGCGTTCGGTACTTGATCGGTCGGATCGTGAAGACGTACGACTACATCAACCGCGTTGTGTTAACGCTTCCGCTTTCGGTCTACGAGGGTACGTGGACAACACTCTCCCCTCTCGTTGCTATGCATCACCATGATCTTGCGTGTGCGTAGGAATTTTTTTTGAAATTACTACGTTCCCCAACAGTGGCATCCGAGCCTGGTTTTATGCGTTGATGTTATGCACGAGTAGAACACAAGTGAGTTGTGGGCGATATAAGTCATAGTGCTTACCAGCATGTCATACTTTGGTTCAGCGGTATTGTGAGATGAAGCGGCCTGGACCAACATTACACGTATGCTTACGCGAGACCAGTTTCACCGTTGCGAGCACTCGTTGCTTAAAGGTGACTGGCGGGTGTCTGTCTCTCTCACTTTAGTTGAATCGAGTGTGGCTACGCCCGGTCCTTGCGAAGGTTAAAACAGCACCAACTTGACAAACTATCGTTGTGGTTTTGATGCGTAGGTAAGAACGGTTCTTACTAACCCAGTAGCAGCCACGTAAAACTTGCAACAACAAAGTAGAGGACGTCTAACTTGTTTTTGCAGGGCATGTTCTGATGTGATATGGTCAAGACATGATGCTAAATTTTATTGTATGAGATAATCATGTTTTGTAACCGAGTTATCGGCAACTGGCAGGAGCCATATGGTTGTCGCTTTATTGTATGCAATGCAATCGCCCTGTAATGCTTTACTTTATCACTAAGCGGTAGCGATAGTCGTAGAAGCATAAGATTGGCGAGACGACAACGATGCTACGATGGAGATCAAGGTGTTGCGCCGGTGACGATGGTGATCATAACGGTGCTTCAGAGATGGAGATCACAAGCACAAGATGATGATGGCCATATCATATCACTTATATTGATTGCATGTGATGTTTATCTTTTATGCATCTTATCTTGCTTTGATTGACGGTAGCATTATAAGATGATCTCTCACTAAATTATCAAGGTATAAGTGTTCTCCCTGAGTATGCACCGTTGCGAAAGTTCTTCGTGCTGAGACACCACGTGATGATCGGGTGTGATAGGCTCTACGTTCAAATACAATGGGTGCAAAACAGTTGCACACGCGGAATACTCAGGTTAAGCTTGACGAGCCTAGCATATAACAGATATGGCCTCGGAACACGGAGACCGAAAGGTCGAGCGTGAATCATATAGTAGATATGATCAACATAGTGATGTTCACCATTGGAACTACTCCATCTCACGTGATGATCGGACATGGTTTAGTTGATATGGATCACGTGATCACTTAGAGGATTAGAGGGATGTCTATCTAAGTGGGAGTTCTTAAGTAATATGATTAATTGAACTTAAATTTATCTTGAACTTAGTCCTGATAGTATTTTTGCAAATTATGTTGTAGATCAATAGCTCGCGTTGTTGCTTCCCTGTGTTTATTTTTGATATGTTCGTAGAGAAAATTATGTTGAAAGATGTTAGTAGCAAAGATGCGGATTGGATCCGTGATCTGAGGATTATCCTCATTGCTGCACAGAAGAATTATGTCCTTGATGCACCGCTAGGTGACAGACCTATTGCAGGAGCAGATGCAGATGTTATGAACGTGTGGCTAGCTCAATATGATGACTACTTGATAGTTTAGTGCACCATGCTTAACGTCTTAGAATCGGGACTTCAAAGACGTTTTGAACGTCATGGACCATATGAGATGTTCCAGGAGTTGAAGTTAATATTTCAAACAAATACCCGAGTTGAGAGATATGAAGTCTCCAACAAGTTCTATAGCTAAAAGATGGAGGAGAATAGCTCAAGCAGTGAGCATGTGCTCAGATTGTCTGGGTACTACAATCGCTTGAATCAAGTGGGAGTTAATCTTCCAGAGAAAATAGTGATTGACAGAATTCTCTAGTCACCATCACCAAGTTAGTAGAACTTCGTGATGAACTATAGTATGTAAGAGATGACGAAAGTAATTCCCGAGCTCTTCGCGATGCTGAAATCGACGAAGGTAGAAATCAAGAAAGAGCATCAAGTGTTGATGGTTAACAAGACCACTAGTTTCAAGAAAAGGGCAAAGGGATAGAAGGGGAACTTAAAAAAGAACGGCAAGCAAGTTGCTACTCAAGTGAAGACACTACTAGAAAAAGGCTTACTAGTGGCGCACCAGTTTTGCCTACTAATGGCGCACTACTGGTGCGCCACTAGCACCACGCCACTAGTATTTTTTACTAATGGTGCACCGCTGGTGCGCCATTAGTATCTGGTACACTAATGGCGCACCAGGAAGTGCGCCATTAGTATAGGTCACGGTGCGCCATTAGTATGCCTCGCAGGGGGCCATATATACCCATGTGCTTTGCCATACTAATGGCGCACTGCGGGGTGATGCGCCATTAGTATCCTTTGGCATACTAATGGCGCACTGCTGGGTGATGCGCCATTAGTATCCTCTGGCATACTAATGGCGCACTGCGGTGTGATGCGCCATTAGTATCCTTTGGCATACTAATGGCACACGTTGGTGTGATGCGCCATTAGTATGTATATTAGGGATTATTATTTTTTTATTTTTTGATTTTTGCACAGATTACAAAATATATTATTGGACAGAATATAAGCAGCACCACACAGCAACAGCAGATTCATCGAATACAATAGAAGATTAGTCTCCGAATACAATTCATCATATTAGTCTCCGAATTCAAAAGACCGAACAAAGATAGAACATTACAAGTCTCGAGACCGCGAGTAGCGAGTTTGTCTTCACATTACAAGTCGATATCGATCATCTAAACTACCATCACATAGAAGAGAGCTGCGGTCATCACGATGAGCATCATTGCGATGAAACTGGTCTTCATCCGGTTCCTCCAACGCTCCCTCCTCTCTCCCGCTAGATAGCGCGCGTATCTAGATTCCGCCTCCGCCCTAGTGGTGTACCCTTTGTCACTGTTACCGCTGAAACGGTGAACCTGTCTCCGACACTCCTCCCAGTCGTCGTAGACTCCGGGAACCTTACCCTTGTACACGACATACGACGTCATCTCTATGCACTAGCCAAACAACAGACAATACATAAGCAATATATAAGTATGCAACAAAAGGATCGGAAGAGAAAAGCAAGACATTAATAGCACGATTCATGGTCCTACTAATAAATAGCATCGATTACATCTAAGTTGAACGACTGTCCAAACCAAAGAGACATACAAGTTCATTAAAGTTTAATTACAACATGAGCTAATCAATGTTTCAGAACTACACATAGCATCACTACTTTCGACTCGACTCATGGGACCGGAGCGTGGATGAAGCCGCCGTCTGTCGTGATGGTCATGAAGTCGCGGGCGTTGTCAGCCTGCATTTGTAGCGTTGTGTCTATCTCACTGTTGGACGGTTGAAATTTGAGGTAGAACTGCCCCGAGGTACGAAGGACATCTTGATGGATGATTTCTGCAAACTCCGACTGGATGCGAAAGAATTCTTGTCGATGTCCGCGTCCTGGATTGCCGCCAAGCTTGCGGCCCAATCTTTGAGATTATTTGGTAGCAGAAGGTGATTATGGTCCCGCACGATCGCCCGCATGTGATGGAGGGCGTAGTAGGCATCCTTCTGACCGCCAGGCGGCTGCTTGACGCAGGGGAACGTCGTATTGTGGGTGAACACGTGCCTGCCGTACCTACGAACTGGCCTCTTAAAGGTGCCTCCAGATGCGGCGTAGCCGGGGAGAGCATCATCAAGAACTTTCTTGATATTTGTGTAGTCTATCTTGGAGTCACGGTCCGGGTCGAAATACGTGGCCATGGAATATTTCGGGCTTAAGAGGATGAGTGTGCAATGTGTGTCACTGCACAGAACACGGAATGTTAGAAAAAAAGAACGATCGAAATCTAAGAAATCATATGTTACGGGGCGGTTAGGAGATGACTTACTCGGGAAAGTAAGGCACGAGGAAGTTATCCTTATCTGGGTTTGCCAGAATGACGCCTTCGAGGTGTGAACTCGCGACTTGCCGGTCCCCAGCGCTGCCCAAGATCTTGGCACGCATGTAGAAGGGGTCGACTATCACAATGTCCGGGGTCTTGTCTCTAATGATCCGCATCTCCATACTCAGCGAAAACAGCCGAACGAAGGTGTAGTGCAGCGGATGAAGGTTAAGCATAGCAAAGATGTCATCAAACCGCAGGACGATCGTACCCCCGACGGCGCTATCCACAAAGCCCTTGCCCTCTGGCACCTTGGCCACGAAAACCGGGTATGCCACATCATTCTCTCTGAGACGCCGCTTCTCCAAAGAAAGAACACTGTCATGGAGACTCCGCATAGCACCGGTTGCAGCATTGAGCATATTTGTCGGTAGCATCGGCCTACCCGCCACATGCACCCTCCTCGAGATATCCTTAGGTGAAGGTGGCCCGTCCTGAGCACGGATCGTACTCGGTGCCGGCTGGCTCGCACTGGCGCCCTTGTTAGTCTTTCGTTTCCGTCCCTTCTTCCTGATCTGCTGTAATGGGATCGAGTTCTGCTCACAGACCGCCTTCTTGAGCGTGTTGGGGCTGATAATATTTGGCACCTCAGCTATCTGAGGCTCGGTGAAGGTGGCAGCTGGAGGCGTCTCCTGAGAACTGAACGCCAGACGACGCCTGTTGCAATTGGGTTTCTCCGCCGTACCAGCTAGATCGCGGTCGTCTTTTTCAGGGTTGGGTTCTTGAGAAGGAGGCCCGCAGAACTCGTCACCGTACCCATGTTCGGCAAAGTACTTATCGACGTTGGAAAATGTACCGCCGTCGTTGTCGTCGTCGTCCGGATCCTGTGCCATATGCATGTCCGGATCCTGTGCCATAGGGATGTCCGGCATGTCCGGTAGCGTTGCGGCGTTCTTGCCATGGCTTGGCGCTGGCACGACTGGCGGTCTTGTCTGTGGGGTGGTGTCCCCCGCCCCCAAACGAATCTGGCTCTTCGGCCAAAGCAGGGGCCAGCTTACACAGGCGCTGAGGGTCATCACATCATCTTCGTCGGCCCCAGCGGGTCGAATCGGAGGTAACAACTCGTCGCAGCCTGGCAGCACCCGAACCAGTTCAACCCTATACAAGGTGGGTGGCATCGGATTACCGTGGAACACGCGGTTGCCCGGTTGAACGATTCTGCCCTTGGCGACATCGACCAACTCGCCGCCCACGAAGTGCAGGAGAGTGCAAGGAACATCGGTGGCGCCCTGCGAAAACATGTAGGGCGTCAGGGATGCCCAGTCAAAGGCAAGGAGATGAAGTCATCGGCCGAGAGGCTTAGTTACCGTGATGCCGTCGAGCTCGGCTAATGTCGAGGCACCGCCAACGGCGGGCGTGCGCGTGCAACTGACGGAGGGGCCGCTTGCTGGCGAGGTGCCGGCCGGCGTACACCCGGGTGCATTAAGCTCCAATGCCCGTGCCGGCGCCGGAGACACGAATACCGCCTCCGCCGGAGACACCAATGGCGCCGCCTGCGCGTTGTGCGAGTTGCTGGCCGTGAAGCTGGGAACCGGGGGAGGCCCCTGTTGGCCGCCCGCAATCCACGTCGTCAGCCCCTGAATCAAGGTAGGCACAATGGCGGTGAGCGTCGTTCCCAGTTGTTGTTGCACTTGCTCTTGGACAATCTCCGGAATCCGCGCCACTTGTGCCTTGAGTTCTTGAACCTCGCGCGACTGGCTTTCCGAGCTGGTCTTTTTCTCCTTTCGCCCACCAGCGGTATAGTATGACGACCATTTTGTGGACAAGCCTTTGCCGGCCACACGACCAGCTGACGACGGCTTACTGAGCTTATCCTTGTTTTTCATTACGTTCAACGCCCTATTTAAAGGGGTGTCAAAAGGGGAGCTCTGAGACGACCCCGCGCTACTGCTTTCAGCCTCCTGCGGAAGGAATGTGAACCATTTAGAAATTTGGCTTCATTAATTAGAATGCAACCATATGGAGCTAATTACGCGGGGGTGTATTCCTTACCAGAACAAGCTCAAGCGCCCTGGTCTTCGGATCCGTGGTAAGCTCCTTTGTTACCGGGTCCTCCTTGTACCGGGCCCTGACAAAGTTCCTGGTCTGCTTGTCACGTAATTTCTCGAAGCGGGGCGGTAGGCCTTGCTCGGCACGCTCCGCGTCCTCCTTGTCCCATATAGGCTCCGCCACTCTGTAACCGCCGGGACCGAGTTGGTGGACCCCTAAGTTCAACTTCCGCATTTCTTTCCCCCACTGACTTGATTCGGAGGTTGCGCTACTCTCGCACTTGATCTTGAACTCCTTGTAGTCATCTTCACTCATCAATGGATATTTCGCCTTGATCTTCTCATAACTATCACCTTTTTCAATCATTGCCTTCACCGTGCTTCTCCATGTAGACAGGGCCGTGCTCATCCTCGTGAGGGCGGCACTGTTCACTTTATTCCCTGAGAGGCGTGTGTTTGCAAACTCAGCGGGGAACTTGTATCGTTCGTGCAGCTTCGTGAAGAGGAGGCTGCGCAAATTCCCTCGGTCCTTATGCCTTAGGTTCTCGGTGTTGATCGAGACGGTGCTCCGTAGAATGCACCCGAGCTGAACCGAGTACCCCTTGACTACATGTTTGGGCGCCGTTGGATGCCCGTCGGAGTTCACTTCAGTAAATTCCTCCTTGACGGTGCTGAGCACGTTCGGGCGCCGGTCCTTCCGTTGCCTCTTCGGTTGGCTGCCATCTGTGCGTGCGCCTCCATCATCAGTGGTGGCATCCTCGGCGGCACCATCAGTGGTGTCATCCCCGACGCCACTAGGGGTTGTGTAGTCAGGATCGATGTCTTCCGCGGCGGCGTCCTCATAGCGGTGAGGTTCTTCCTCCATCTCCTGGGACAGCTCCCAGAATTGCTTGCCGCCCGAACCGCCGGCCTCATCGTTGTGGGCCATGTTTCGCTCTAAATAGGAAAAAAGTTTGGTCAAAAAGTTGGTTATTGTCAAGGAACAAGATCATGGTCTCATCATTTAGGGTTTGTCGACACCGAGGCATCCTAAATGCTAAGCTTTTATCATTTAGGGTTTGTCGACGCCGAGGCACCCTAAAAGCCTAAGCATACATCATTTAGGTTCTCATCGACACCGAGGCACCCTATAGAAGCCAAGGTTTCATCATTTAGGGTTTATCGATGCCGAGGCACCCTAGGTTGGGCCTAATCACTTGGCTCTAGGTTTATCATCTAGGGTTTATCGATGCTAAGGAGAATTCTAAGTTGGGCCTAATCACTTGGCTCTATTGCCACCTATGGTTTAATGCAGCAAGAATGGCGGGGCAGTTGATCCTACTTAACTAAGTACTAAGATACCCCGGCCCATGCATTAGTCGCAAGTACCCCATATGTCCTATTTTTAGCAAAGTCATGCTAAAATTCACGGAAAATTTCAGCATGACCTTTGCTGAAAATAGGACATATGGAGTACCCGAATTTGCCGGAACGGAAGTTAATTGACATTCCAGCAAACTCAAGGGCCTCTCGGGGTACCTGCAAATTCATCACGACACAATGGTCGGAGACAAAACCCAGCAGACTAGCAAAGTTACTGACGTGTTTACAGAAATTGTTTTCTGTAAAAGATGATCATCATCTTTACAAGTCTTTCTCAATGTGATCACAAGTAATTCAGAGGCATCACAATAAAGCAACACCCTGCACTAGCCTAAAAACAAGTGAAGTTTCACCCATATAAGAACAACTTTATAAAATCAGAGAAGTTGCTAAATTTTTGTATCCTTCATACACACTGGAGTACAATGCTTTATAATGTTCCATCATCATTACAGAAATCCAAGAAACACATGGTCTTGAGGATATTCTTTATGACTGATTATTTCAGTTTTACATGCAGATTTTGACCAAAAAACACATGGTGTTTTTAACAGTTTTCACTTTGGACAGAATACTGAAAACTACAGTTTGGACAGAATTCCTAACACTTTGGTCTTCTAGTTAAAAAACAAAACTGACATAATTCTAGATGCCATAACTGAATTTTTTACAGTACCTCAAGTTTTTGACAGTAGCTCCTCATTGTCTGTCGCCTGCAACACTTTTTATGCTAGCAGCTCAAGTTTGTGCCATTGGAGCAAATAAGCAACTTGAGCAAAAAAAGATAAATAGGAACATATTTCTCACCTTGGAGGTGTTGCTGCTGCTGCACTGTCTGGACTTCACTTCCTTTACCTTCTAGGAAACCTGAAATATGCAGATGTTAGAAAGGTTCTAATTTGTATATGATGATTCTAAGAAAAGGGAAAAGGAGTATCAAGAACAGATTCACATGTCTGGCTGTTAGCCATTACAAACTTAAATTTATCTATTTCTGTATCTCACAAACTATCATAAATGAATAATAGTATTATAGTTCAGCTATTCCATGGAATAATGGGCTTAAGATTAATGAACCAACAGATGCCCTAATGGAAGTAATAACAACATGACAGCAAACAACCAACAAACATGATGGGCAGGCCAAATACTCATGTCACTTCCATTAGGGCATCATCTTCCTACAACTACTCATCTTCAGCAGCACATGATGCTGCTACTGTATCTAATACAACAACATGACACTTGCTACTGTAGCACATGATACTGCTACTGTATCTACAACTACAACTACTACAACAACATAAAACTACTATGCATCATCTTCCTACTATACTTGCTACTCATCTTCAGAACCAAACAGCAGCAAAAACAGAACCAAACTACTATCCATCCATCTAGCAAGCAACTAGCACAACTCATCCATCCATCCATCAAGCATCATATACCTAACTAACATCAACATACATACATCTATCTAACATCCATTGATCCGTGTAACTAGCAGCATGAACAAGAGAGGAACAGGGAACAGTGACATGGACAAGAAGCATAGAGGCAAGGAAGAGAGGCTCACCCCAGGCCGTGGTCGAAGGAGAGCAGCCGCTGGCCACGCACAGGAAGAGACGGCGGGAGGTGGCGGCGAGGGTCACGGCACCGTCCTTGGCTCGCCGGCTGCTGCGGAGGTGACCGGTGGCGGAGGACGGCAGGGCCAGGCGGGGTGTGGGCACGTCGGGGCTGCGCTCGCCGGCTGCTGCAGGGGCCGGAGGAGGCCCTCGCTCGTCGGAGGGAGGAGGAGAGGAGAGGAGCGCTCGGCCGATCTCGTTCGGGGGGCGCGGGGGCGGCGGCGGTGGAGTCCCGCGGGGGTCGGGGCGGCAGCGTCGGGGCAGCGCAAGACCACAGCGGCGGCGGCGTCGCCGACCGCGTGCAGGCGCGGTGGACGGAGGGGGCGGAGCAAGGGGGCGGCGGCGTACGGTTGGGGTCGAGTGGGGGATCTGGCGAGGGAGGGAGGGAGGCCATAGTGCGAGGGGAATACGTGGAGTGGGGGAATGGCGCACCTCCCCCAAGTGCGCCATAAGTACGACGATAGCAATGGCGCACCTCACCCTGGTGCGCCATTAGAAATTACTAGCCCGACTGGTCAGGTTATATTCCACCTAACCCTATCTCCATCAGAACATGCCCACTAGCCCGATTGGTCAGCACGCAGCACACACACTAGGAGGTCCTGGGTTCGATTCCGAGGCTCGCCAATTTTTGTTTTTATGCATTTAAAATGTTGTTTGATATTTATTTGTGTTTAAATATGTTCAAACTTGTTTAAATCATAACAGTAATATTTTTTTATAAAAACAGTAATATTTTTTTTTTAAATATCATCAAATTTATTATTTGAAAATATCATCAAATTTATTATTTGAAAATATCATCAAATTTGTTATTTGAAAATATAATCAAGTTTGTTTTTTTTGCAATTTTAGTTGCATTCATTTGTGACGGTGGAGCGGGCCGGGGAGGGTGCGGGGGGTGCTCGGCGGCGGTGGAGCGGGGGAGGGTGCGGTGGGTCGTCGGCGGCGGTGGAGTGGGGGAGGATGCGGGGGGTCAGCGGCGGCGGCAGGTGGAGCGGGGGAGATGGTGCGGGGGGTGCTCGGCAGCGAGGGGGACCGGATCTGGCGAGGTAGGATAGCGATCGAGATGGAGGGGGATCGAGATCGAGTGTCCATGAAATTTAAAAACATTCATGAGTTCAAAAAGTGCCCATGAAATACAATCGAGAAATGAAGACTACAATTTAAATATAATCGATCTTAGCTAGCAATCTGTTCACAATCTTCTTGCCCTTATTTTTCGTAAATGGAGTTCTTCTCTTGAACGGACGTCCTTTAGGTAGGGTGGTGCTGCTTCTTCTTGTGGTGTATGCTGATACTTCATCGTCGTCGTCATGTTCCATCTTCGGGTCGCCGTACTTGTCGAAGTCTTGCTCATTGGCGACTCCATCCATTCCGATGATCTTCCTTTTGCCTCTCCTCACGACAACACGACTGGGCTTTGGCGGGTCGGTAATGAAGAAGCATTGGTGCACTTGGGAAGCCAGTACCCATGGCTCATTTTTCGCGGTGAAGTTCGCACCTGCGGTCTTGGATTTGGCTTCGGGTATAACCATGGTGGTGAAATACCGGTCTTCTTTTATGACGCTCTTGGCCCATCTGACACGGAACATCGGGACCTTCTCTCCAGCGTAGCTCAGCTCCCAGATCTCCTCGATCCTTCCGTAGTATCTGTCCTTGTCGTTACCGGTGTAGGATTCCATCGTTACCCCGGAGTTCTGATAACCATCGCTCTTCATGTCCTTGTCCTCGGTGTAGAATGTGTAGCCGTTGATATCGTACGCCTCATACGTCATCAGGTTGTGCTTGGCGCCCTGTGACAAGGCGAATATGAGTTGTTCTTCCGCGGAAGAATCCTCATGTAAAGGGTACGACAGAAGCTTCTGCTTGAACCAACGCGTGAAACATGAGTTGTGCTCTTTGATTATATCTCCGTCCGTCTTCTGTTGGCCTCGGTCATTGTACGTCTTCTCAATAAACGTTTTGTGCTCTACCACCCAAGGATCGACCACGTCTATGTGTTGTAGCGCAACTAGGTTTGCTCTTTCAAAGTCGGCGAGTCGACCATCGAAGTCGACATGCATTTCGCGGCGACCCTCACGGTGACCCCATCCAGCGAGCCTGCCGAGGTGCCTGTTGACGGGCAGACCAACGGGGTTCTCGATGCCTAGATAATTCGTGCAGTAGGAGATGCACTCTTCGGTCAGAAAGCCCCTGGCTATGCTTCCCTCTGGACGTGACATGTTGCGAACGTATCCTTTGATGACACCATTCATCCTTTCGAACGGCATCATGTTGTGCAGGAACGTCGGCCCGAGTTGGATGATATCCTCCACGATATGGACCAGCAGATGCACCATAACGTCGAAGAATGCGGGCGGGAAGTACATCTCAAGCTCGCATAGTATCACCACGATCTCTTCCTGTTGCCTTCTGAGTTGCCTCACGCCAACCGACTTCTGAGAGATGACGTCGAAAAAGTTGCATAGGCCAAATAGCGTTTCACGGACGTGCGCGCCCATGATCCCACGGATTGCAACTAGAAGTATCTGCGTCATCAGCACGTGACAGTCGTGAGACTTCATCCCGCTGAACTTCTGCTTCGCTGAGTCTAGGTATCTGCTTATCTTCCCCGTGTAACCGTAAGGAAGTTTTACTCCTACGAGGCAGGTGAAAAACTGATCGATCTCCTCCTGACTTAGAGTGAAGCACGCAGGAGGGAAATCATTTCCGGTCTTCTTCGCCTTTTTGCCTTTGCAACGACTTTCCGTGTCCTGCTTCGCCTCATCATCATCATCATCATTAGCGTGAAGCTCCTCCCTGATGCCTATTGATTTCAAGTCTGCCCTTGCTTTCGGCCCATCTTTGGTCCTCTCTGGCATGTGGAGCAGGGTACCAAGCAGACTCTCGCACACGTTCTTCATGATATGCATGACATCAAGGCTGTGAGGCACACGGTGGATCTTCCAGTACGGCAAGTCCCAGAAAACAGACCTCGTTTTCCATACCTTCAGCAGTGGCTCTGGCGCCTTAAGCTTTCGCTTCTTTCCCGGCTCTTGCGCCTTTTGCTTCTTTCCCGGCAGTGGGCAATCTTTCCAATTTTTCAACAGCTCGTCTATTTCCTCGCCGCTCCTCGTACGCGGGCGTCTTCGGGGTTCGGTTTCACCATCGAACAGATCCTTTCGTTGTGGTTTTGATGCGTAAGTAAGAACGGTTCTTGCTAAGCCCGTAGCAGCCACGTAAAATATGCAACAACAAAGTAGAGGACGTCTAACTTGTTTTTGCAGGGCATGTTGTGATGTGATATGGTCAAGACATGATGTGATATAATGTGTTGTATGAGATGATCATGTTTTGTAACCGAGTTATCGGCAACTGGCAGGAGCCATATGGTTGTCGCTTTATTGTATGAGATGCAATCGCCATGTAATAGTTTTACTTTGTCACTAAGCGGTAGCGATAGTCGTAAAAGCAATAAGTTGGCGAGACGACAACGATGCTACGATGGAGATCAAGGTGTCGCGCCGGTGACGATGGTGATCATGACGGTGCTTCGGAGATGGAGATCACAAGCACGGTGCTTCGGAGATGGAGATCACAAGCACAAGATGATGATGGCCATACCATATCACTTATATTGATTGCATGTGATGTTAATCCTTTATGCATCTTATCTTGCTTTGTTTGACGGTAGCATTATAAGATGATCCTTCACTAAATTATCAAAGTATAAGTGTTCTCCCTGAGTATGCACCGTTGCAAAAGTTCTTCGTGCTGAGACACCACGTGATGATCGGGTGTGATAGGCTCTACGTTCAAATACAACGGGTGCAAAACAGTTGCACACGCGGAATACTTAGGTTAAACTTGACGAGCCTAGCATATAACAGATATGGCCTCGGAACACGGAGACCGAAAGGTCGAGTGTGAATCATATAGTAGATATGATCAACATAGTGATGTTCACCGTTGAAACTACTCCATCTCACGTGATGATCGGACATGGTTTAGTTGATATGGATCACGTGATCACTTAGAGGATTAGAGGGATGTCTATCTAAGTGGGAGTTCTTAAGTAATATGATTAATTGAACTTAAATTTATCATGAACTTAGTCCTGATAGTATTTTGCAAATTATGTTGTAGATCAATAGCTCACGTTGTTGCTTCCCTGTTTATTTTTGATATGTTCCTAGAGAAATATTATGTTGAAAAATGTTAGTAGCAAAGATGCGGATTGGATCCGTGATCTGAGGATTATCCTCATTGCTGCACAGAAAAATTATGTCCTTGATGCACCGCTAGGTGACAGACCTATTGCAGAACCAGATGCAGACGTTATGCATGTTTGGCTAGCTCAATATGATGACTACTTGATAGTTTAGTGCTCCATGCTTAACGGCTTAGAATCGGGACTTCAAAGACGTTTTGAATGTCATGGACCATATGAGATTTTCCAGGAGTTGAAGTTAATATTTCAAGCAAATACCCGAGTTGAGAGATATGAAGTCTCCAACAAGTTTTATAGCTAAAAGATGGAGGAGAATCGCTCAACTAGTGAGCATGTGCTCAGATTGTCTGGGTACTACAATCGCTTGAATCAAGTGGGAGTTTATCTTCCAGATAAAATAGTGATTGACAGAATTCTGTAGTCACCATCACCAAGTTAGTAGAACTTTGTGATGAACTATAGTATGCAAGGGATGACAAAAGTAATTCCCGAGCTCTTCGTGATGCTGAAATCGACGAAGGTAGAAATCAAGAAAAACATCAAGTGTTGATGGTTGACAAGACCACTTCAAGTGTTGATGGTTGACGAGACCACTAGTTTCAAGAAAAGGGCAAAGGGAAGAAGGGGAACTTCAAAAAGAACGGCAAGCAAGTTGCTACTCAAGTGAAGAAACCCAAGTCTGTACCTAAGCCTGAGACTAAGTGCTTCTACTGCAAAGGGACTGGTCACTGGAAGCGGAACTACCCCAACTATTTGGTGGATAAGAAGGATGGCAAAGTGAACAAAGGTATATTGGATATACATATTATTGATGTGTACTTACTAGTGTTTATAGCAACCCCTCGGTATTTGATACTGGTTTAGTTGCTAAGAGTAGTAACTCGAAACGGGAGTTGCAGAATAAACAGAGACTAGTAAAAGACGAGGTGACGATGTGTGTTGGAAGTAGTTCCAAGATTGATATGATCATCATCGCACACTCCCTGTACTTTCAGGATTAGTGTTGAAACTAAATAAGTGTTATTTGGTGTTTGCGTTGAGCATGAATATGATTTGATCATGTTTATTGCAATACGGTTATTCATCTAAGTTAGAGAACAATTGTTGTTCTGTTTACATGAATAAAAACCTTCTATGGTCATACACACCAACGAAAATGGTTTGTTGGATCTCGATCGTAGTGATACACATATTCATAATATTGAAGCCAAAAGATGCAAAGTTAATAATGATAGTGCAACTTATTTGTGGCACTGCCGTTTAGGTCATATTGGTGTAAAGCGCATGAGGAAACTCCATACTGATGGGATTTTGGAATCACTTGATTATGAATCACTTGATGCTTGCGAACCATGCCTCATGGGCAAGATGACTAAAACGCCGTTCTCTGGAACTATGGAGAGAGCAACAGATTTGTTGGAAATCATACATACAGATGTATGTGGTCCGATGAATATTGAGGCTCATAGCAGGTATCATTATTTTCTGACCTTCACAGATG
Source organism: Triticum aestivum (assembly GCF_018294505.1). NCBI lineage: Eukaryota > Viridiplantae > Streptophyta > Magnoliopsida > Poales > Poaceae > Triticum > Triticum aestivum. Next base: position 89,483,651 of record NC_057811.1, read on the forward strand.
ATTTGAGCAGATATGGATATATCTCCTTAATGAAACAGAAGTCTGAAACATTTGAAAAGTTCATATAATTTCAGAGTGAAGCGGAGAATCATCGTAACAAGAAAATAAAGTTTCTACGATCTGATCGTGGAGAAGAGTATTTGAGTTACGAGTTTGGCCTTCAGTTAAAACAATGTGAAATAGTTTCGCTACTCACGCCACCTGGAACACCGCAGCATAATGGTGTGTCCGAACGTCATAACCGTACTTTATTGGATATAGTGCAATCTATGATGTCTCTTACCAATTTACCACTATCGTTTTGGGGTTATGCATTAGAGACAGCTGCATTCACGTTAAATAGGGCACCATCAAAATCCGTTGAGACGACGCCTTATGAACTGAGGTTTAGCAAGAAACCAAAGTTGTCGTTTCTTAAAGTTTGGGGTTGCGATGCTTATGTGAAAAAGTTTCATCCTGATAAGCTCAAACCCAAATCGGAGAAATGTGTCTTCATAGGATACCCAAAGGAGATAGTTGGGTACACCTTCTATCACAGATCCGAAGGCAAGACATTCGTTGCTAAGAATGGATCCTTTCTAGAGAAGGAGTTTCTCTCGAAAGAAGTGAGTGGGAGGAAAGTAGAACTTGATGAGGTAACTGTACCTGCTCCCTTATTGGAAAGTAGTTCATCACAAGAAACGGTTCCTGTGACGTCTATACCAATGAGTGAGGAAGTTAATGATGATGATCATGAAACTTCAGATCAATTTGTTACTAAACCTTGTAGGTTAACCAGAGTAAGATCCGCACCAGAGTGGTGCGGTAATCCTGTTCTGGAGGTTATGTTACTAGACCATGACAAACCTACGAACTATGAAGAAGCGATGGTGAGCCCAGATTCCGCAAAATGGCTTGAGGCCATGAAATCTGAGATGAGATCCATGTATGAGAACAAAGTGTGGACTTTGGTTGACTTGCCCGATGATCGGCAAGCCATAGAAAATAAATGGATCTTCAAGAGGAAGACGGACGCTGGTAGTAGTGTTACTATCTACAAAGCTAGACTTGTCGGAAAAAGGTTTTTGACAAAGTTCAAGGTGTTGACTACGATGAGATTTTCTCACTCGCAGCGATGCTTAAGTCTGTCCGAACCATGTTAGCAATTGTCGCATTTTATGAAATCTGGCAAATGGATAAACAAAACTGCATTCCTTAATGGATTTATTAAAGAAGAGTTGTATATGATGCAACCAGAAGGTTTTGTCAATCCTAAAGGAGCTAACAAAATATGCAAGCTCCAGCGATCCATCTATGGACTGGTGCAAGCATCTCGAAGTAGGAATATACGCTTTGATAAGTTGATCAAAGGATATAGTTTGATACAGACTTGTGATGAAGCCTGTATTTACAAGAAAGTGAGTGGGAGCACTACAACATTTCTGATAAGTATATGTAAGTGACATATTGTTGATCGGAAATAATGTAGAATTATTCTGCAAAGCATAAAGGAGTTTTTCAAAGAAAGACCTTGGTGAAGCTGCTTACATATTGAGCATCAAGATCTATAGAGATAGATCAAGACGCTTGATAAAAATTTTCAATGAGTACATACCATAACAAGATTTTGAAGTGGTTCAAAATGGAATAGTCAAAGAAAGAGTTTCTTGCCTGTGTTACAAGGTGTGAAATTGAGTAAGACTCAAAACCCGAACACGGCAGAAGATAGAAAAAGAATGAAAGTCATTCCCTATGCCTCGGCCATAGGTTCTATAAAGTATGCCATGCTGTGTACCAGATCTATTGTATACCCTACACTGATTTTGGCAAGGGAGTACAATAGTGATCTAGGAGTAGATCACTGGACAGCGGTCAAAATTATCCTTACTGGAATAAGGATATATTTCTCGATTATGGAAGTGACAAAAGGCTCGTCGTAAAAGGTTACGTCGATGCAAGTTTTGACACTAATCTAGATGACTCTAAGTCTCGGTCTAGATACATATTGAAAGTGGGAGCAATTAGCTAGAGTAGCTCCATGCAGAGCATTGTAGACATAGAAATTTGCAAAATACTTACGGATCTGAATGTGACAGACCCGTTGACTAAAATTATCTCACAATCAAAACATGATCACACCTTAGTACTCTTTGGGTGTTAATCACATAGCAATGTGAACTAGATTACTGACTCTAGTAAACCCTTTGGGTGATGGTCACATGACGATGTGAACTATGGGTGTTAATCACATGGTGATGTGAACTATTCATGTTAAATCACATGGCGATGTGAACTAGATTATTGACTCTAGTGCAAGTGGGAGATTGAAGGAAATATGCCCTAGAGGCAATAATAAAGTTATTATTTATTTCCTTATATCATGATAAATGTTTATTATTCATGCTAGAATTGTATTAACCGGAAACATAATACATGTGTGAATACATAGACAAACAGAGTGTCACTAGTATGCCTCTACTTGACTAGCTCGTTAATCAAAGATGGTTATGTTTCCTAGCCATAGACATAAGTTGTCATTTGATTAACGAGATCACCTCATTAGGAGAATGACGTGATTGACTTGACCCATTCCGTTAGCTTAGCACCCGATCATTCAGTATGTTGCTATTGCTTTCTTCATGACTTATACATGTTCCTCTGACTATGAGATTATGCAACTCCCGTTTACCGGAGGAACACTTTGTGTGCTACCAAACGTCACAACGTAAATGGGTGATTATAAAGGTGCTCTACAGGTGTCTCCAAAGGTACTTGTTGGGTTGGTGTATTTCGAGATTAGGATTTGTCACTCCGATTGTCGGAGAGGTATCTCTGGGCCCACTCGGTAATGCACATCACTATAAGCGTTGCAAGCATTGTGACTAATGAGTTAGTTGCGGGATGATGTGTTACAGAACGAGTAAAGAGACTTGCCGGTAACGAGATTGAACTAGGTATCGAGATACCGACGATCGAATCTCGGGCAAGTAACATACCGATGACAAAGGGAACAACGTATGTTGTTATGCGGTCTGACCGATAAAGATCTTCGTAGAATATGTGGGAGCCAATATGGGCATCCAGGTCCCGCTATTGGTTATTGACCGGAAACGTGTCTCGGTCATGTCTACATAGTTCTCGAACCCGTAGGGTCCGCACGCTTAAAGTTACGATGACAGTTTTATTATGAGTTTATGTATGTTGATGTACTGAAGGAGTTCGGAGTTCCGGATAAGATCGGGGACATGACGAGGAGTCTCGAAATGGTTGAGACGTAAAGATCGATATATTGGACGACTATATTCGGACTTCGGAAAGGTTCCGAGTGATTCGGGTATTTTTCGGAGTACCGGAGAGTTACGGGAATACGTATTGGGCCTTATTGGGCCATACGGGAAAGAAGGAAAAGGGCCTCAAGGGTGGCCGCAACCCTCCCCTTGGTCTGGTCCGAATTGGACTAGGGAAGGGGGCGCCCCCTTCCTTCCTTCTCTTTTTCCCTTCCTCTTTTCCTATTCCATATGGGAGGTGGAATCCTACTAGGACTAGGGAGTCCTAGTAGGACTGCACACTTGGTGCGCCCCCTCCTAGGGCCGGCCTCCTCCTCCCTTGCTCCTTTATATACGGGGGCAGGGGCACCCCAGAGACACAACAATTGATCCTTGAGATCTCTTAGCCGTGTGCGGTGCCCCCCTCCACCATATTACACCTCGATAATACCGTTGCGGAGCTTAGGCGAAGCCCTGCGTCGGTGGAACATCATCATCGTCACCACGCCGTCCTGCTGACGAAACTCTCCCTCAACACTCGGCTGGATCGGAGCTCGAGGGACGTCATCGAGCTGAACGTGTGTAGAACTCAGAGGTGCCGTACGTTCGGTACTTGATCGGTCGGATCGTGAAGACGTACGACTACATCAACCGCGTTGTGATAACGCTTCCGCTGTCGGTCTACGAGGGTACGTGGACAACACTCTCCCCTCTCGTTGCTATGCATCACCATGATCTTACGTGTGCGTAGGAAATTTTTTGAAATTACTACGTTCCCCAACATGCTTCACCTCTTGCCATGTTTAATAACATTTAATATTGTTGGGTACATAAACGAGAGAGAACTAAATAATTGATGTGGTGCTTTGTCAATATGCAACTCGTTGCATATTGAGCTCCACTTAATTTGTAGTATTGTTTGTTGCATTTTGCCATGCCATGCCTCATTTAAACTGGACATGCATCATACTTGTTTGTGCATCATGCCATGTTTATGTGATGGTTGTTTTACTATGTTGTTTGCTTCTTTCCGGTTTGCTTCTCTCGGTAGCTTCGGTTTCGTTCCGGAGTTGTGAGGGTTCGTTCGACTACGTCCGTTTGTCTTCTTCATGGACTCGTTCTTCTTCCTTGCGGGATTTCAGGCAAGATGACCATACCCTCGAAATCACTTCTATCTTTGCTTGCTAGTTGTTCTCTCTATTGCTATGCCACGCTACCTACCACTTGCTTATCAAGCCTCCCAAATTGCCATGAACCTCTAACCTTTGTCACCCTTCCTAGCAAACCGTTGTTTGGCTATGTTACCGCTTTTGCTCAGCCCCTCTTATAACGTTACTAGATGCAGGTGAAGATGAAGTTTGTTCCTTGTTGGAACATGGATATGTTGGGATATCACAATATCTCTTATTTAATTAATGCATCTATATACTTGGTAAAGGGTGGAAGGCTCGGCCTTATGCCTGGTGTTTTGTTCCACTCTTGCCGCCCTAGTTTCCGTCATACCGGTGTTATGTTCCTTGATTTTGCGTTCCTTACGCGGTTGGGTGATTTATGGGACCCCCTTGACAGTTCGCTTTGAATAAAACTCCTCCAGCAAGGCCCAACCTTGGTTTTACCATTTGCTACCACCTATCCCCTTTTCCCTTGGGTTCTGCAGACTCAAGGGTCATCTTATTTTAACCCCCCCGGGCCAGTGCTCCTTCAAGTGTTGGTCCGAACTGAGTAGACTGCGGGGGCCCCTCGTGGAAACTCGAGGTCTGGTTTTACTCGTAGGATGTCTCATCCGGTGTTGCCCTGAGAACGAGATATGTGCAGCTCCTATCAGGATTTGTCGGCACATCGGGCGGCTTTGCTGGTCTTGTTTTACCATTGTCGAAATGTCTTGTAACCGGGATTCCGAGACTGATCGGGTTTTCCCGGGAGAAGGAATATCCTTCGTTGACCGTGAGAGCTTATAATGGGCTAAGTTGGGACACCCCTGCAGGGTATAAACTTTCGAGAGCCGTGCCCGCGGTTATGTGGCAGATGGGAATTTGTTAATATCCGGTTGTAGAGTACTTGACACTTGACTTAATTAAAATACATCAACCGCGTGTGTAGCCGTGATGGTCTCTTTTCGGCGGAGTCCGGGAAGTGAACACGGTTTTGGGTTATGTTTGACGTAAGTAGGAGTTCAGGATCACTTCTTGATCATTACTAGTTGACGACCGTTCCGTTGCTCCTCTCCTCGCTCTTATTTGCGTATGTTAGCCACCATATATGCTTAGTGCTTGCTGCAGCTTTACCTCACTACCCCTTTCCTACCCTAAAGCTTAAATAGTCTTGATCTCGCGGGCGTGAGATTGCTGAGTCGTCGTGACTCACAGATACTTCCAAAACAGTTGCAGGTGCCGATGAGCACAGTGCAGGCGATGCTACCGAACTCAAGTGGGAGTTCGACGAGGACCTTGGTTGTTACTATGTTTCGTTTCCTGTTGATCAGTAGTGGAGCCCAGTTGGGAAGATCGGGGATCTAGCATTTGGGGTTGTCTTCTTTTATTTTGGTTCCGTAGTCGGACCTATGTGTGTACTCTGATTGATGTATGAATTTATTTATGTATTGTGTGAAGTGGCGATTGTAAGCCAACTCTTTATCCCATTCTTGTTCATTACATGAGATTGTGTGAAGATGACCCTTCTTGCGACAAAACCACAATGCGGTTATGCCTCTAAGTCGTGCCTCGACACGTGGGAGATATAGTCGCATCGTGGGCGTTACATAGCTGTACTAGCGATGCTATATGTATGATAGTATTCGAGGTGTATTAGTGATAATATTCGACGATGTACGGACGCATGGAGATGATCTAGTTTTGCTTATAATTGAATGCATCCTAATTTGAATACTACTTTATTTTGTGATTTGATTTTGCTTATTAAATGCTCAAATTGGAAAACTACTCCTACTTTGAATGCTAAAATTGGAGAGCACTATGCAGGGTGTATGCATATGATTAGTTGATAGCTTATAGGGTTTTTGTTTTCGCAAAAATCTAGGAGCCCCCATCCATCATCCCCGCCGTCGTCCCCGTCACCGACCCCCTCCGACCTCGAGGTGAGACCAGCCACGAATCGGTTTTAGAAAGATAATTAAACGATATTTCGGGTTGACTTTAAGTCTATTGAGTCTCCACTATATATGAGAGGACGAAGAATCCCGACTGTTGTCGTGGGGGTAGCTTCTCCTTCGTTCCCGTGTGCTAGACAATTTGGTGTAATGCACTCGGGAACGAAAGGAAGGAGCTACCATCACCGACAGTCGCAAATGTCTGAGAGGAATCAGTGAGGGAGAGTTCCACCATATATATATGAGAGGACGAAGAATCCCGACTGTTGTCGTGGGGATCGCTTCTCCTTCATTCCCGTGTGCTAGACATTTTGGTGTAATGCACTCGGGGATGAAAGGAGGAGCGACCATCACCAACGGTCGAATGTATACACCACGTGAGCTAGTGCACGTGTTGAACTACGGTAACTACTATGGAGATACCCTGGTAAGATTTCTTACTATTACGACATCCGTGCATCTTTTGCATACTTCTAAAACTAGTACATCATTGCTAACTATGAAGTTATTACTATGTTTTTCAACAGATAATCCCAGAGGATTGTGTGCCTCATTTGATGTATCAGAATGGTAGCCTTGATGTTTTGAACATACAACCAGGTCATCCTACGAATCTCAACTGTCCATACCGGATTTCTAAAAGAAGTGGAGACATGAAAATCAAAGAATGAAAAAAATGTATGGACAGTCGCAAGGAGGTTCTTGGAAGCAAAAGGAAGCGAAGCGCAAAAATTGGAGACAGGATGATCTCCATTCTTCATAATGGAGAGTCGGAGTCTATATTATTTTATGCTATTTTACCTTAAAGAGGGTATTTAGGTCCTACCTAATACTGATGATCATGTGCTAAGAACAATTAAGTAGGGTTGGTTCGATGACTATGAGGATGATGATCGTATGACTTGTTATTAATCACGAGTAGAAGTTGTATGATGAAGATTAGTAGGACTTATTATTATGATGATGCATGATGCGGGCATGAAGAGTTATTATATATCAGTGGGTGAAATGAACATGGATTGGAATGAAGTGAAGGCAACAAGCATGTGGTGCATGTCGAAAGTAGTACTAAGCCGAACTTGATCAAGTTAGGATTAATATTACTTTCGACATGCACCACATGTTGCCTTCACTTTAATCTAAGCCATGTTTAGGCATAGCAGTAGCGTTGGTAAATCAAGCACAGAAATAAGAGAGGACAGTTCTCTCTGTTAGCTAGCTTACACACCCTAAATTACCCCCTAAACCCTCCCCCTTTCAAAAAAACAAAAAATCCAGCCACTGAAATGCTGACGCGTGGATGCCTTTTGGTCCCTGTTGGTGTCATCAACCGGGACCAAAGGCCCTCCTGTCTGGGCTGGCCGCAGCAGCCACGTGAAGGCCCATCTGTCCCGGTTCGTGTAAAAACCGGGACTAAAGGGCTAGGGCATTAGTAACAACCCTTTAGTCCCGGTTCAACAACCGGGACAAAAGGCCCTTACCAACTGGAACAGATGACCCTTTTTTTACTAGTGATACGTCAACTCCATCTACCAGCTGGTCAAGATCGAGTTCGCCGGCGGCAGTGCGCGCCGCAGCAGCCGGCGGGAGTACATGCAACAGCTGTACGTGGAGGGGTTTGAGCAGTGGGAGAACCTGCAGGAGGCCGAGCCCGCAGCCATGCTCGTCCACGCCAGCCACAGCAGCAGTAACCTTCCAATGCCGCAGAGTAATAAGCATCCAACCTTCAGAGCACCCACGTCACGCCCCCTGGTTCTGAATTCTGAATTCTCTCTGGCCCGAATAGCAACTTTCCCTTTCAGATGTTCAGATTCTTTTTGTTTTGAGGGGTAGATGTTCATATTCTTGTCACGTACGATAAAGATGCAACCAACACTACTATTGCTGCTCCGTGCAAGCGTGCGCGCCTAGCATGTGCTCAAACATCTGCGGTTCTTTGGTTTAATTCGCATCTCTCTCTTTTAATTTGTTTGGATTGCTTACCACATATGTCATGTGGTGGTTTAATTCGTATCCTTTGTTGTATTTTATTTCTCCTACAAAGTCGTGACGTGATCTCAAAGTCGGACTCTAAAACCGGACCAAGCCGGCCACTCTTCACGGGCACCTGTACTGACTGGAGCACACCGAGGCCAGGCTCACTGGCAATTTGTGGCGTTCAACACGGTGGGTGAGGCGTTCCGATGGATGCCTCCTCTAGTCGCCAACTGCAAGGAGCACTTGCACTTGCTCGTCACATACGGTCGCTCATGGCGTCTGGGTTGGGCCACCTGTGCATGGACCTTTGGGCTCTTGTGGATTACGGCGGCGGCGCAGCTGTTAAATCCCTGATTCGGGGGAGGGGGTAATTTGGTTTTAGAGTTTAGGAGGATATTGATCCGTCAGCAAGGATTTGAGGGGGAAACTATACTTTACTCTTTCGGCAAACAACTCCACCAACTTCTGAACTACCAAATCTTATTAGCGCGAAATAGATACTTTTTTAGTATTACCTTTTTATAACGGAATTTTTAGTCTTACCTTCGTCCCGAAAAAGGACAAATCTAAGACAACCTTTCTGGAACGGATGGAGTATTAAATAGAGGCTTGGCACGCGCTAAGAGCCAATTGGGCCCGTAGCCCATATTATCTCTCCAAGTAGTTCCTTTTTTTTATGGGTTGTAGGTCTTCTTTGGTTTTTTTGGGTTTGTTGGTTTTAGTTTTTGCTTTTATCTTTAAAAAAATCATTTTTATTTTTATTTTCATTTTCCATTATATTTTTTCCATTTTCTTTTCTTTGTTTGAACTTTTTCAAATGTGTGTACTTTAAAAAATCATGACTTTTTCAAATCCGTGAAGTTTACCGCAAATTTGTGAACTTTTCCAATTTTGAGCACTTTCTAGAAAAAAACTGTGAACTTGTTTCCTTTAATACGTGATCTTTTTGATGAAATCTCAATTTTTTAGAATTTTTTTATTGTTTCCTCATCTTTGTTATGTTTTTTCAATCTGTGGAACCCACGATTTTTTTATTAAATGTTAACTTCTTCCGAAATACATGATCTTTTTTTAATTCATGACATTTTTTGAATATGCGATTTTTTTAAAACATTTTTGAAATGGCGATGATCAATGATCGAGTCAACAGTGAACGGATAAAGCCAACGATCAATATGCCTAGTCATTCATCAACCTATCTAGTTAGGAGAAAACCCATTTTTTGGAATTTCACCTGATCAACGAGGGGGATGACCCGAGCGAGCACCAGTGGCCAATGTTTGCGTTGGTGGGCGGGCCCACGTAATGCAGCGTGTGAGCCTAGTTGGTGAGCCTTGTAAGCACTATTGATAGCATTAAAAAATGCTCATGCAACTTGTAAGAACTGTTGATAGCATTAAAAAAAATATGCTCCATGACATAATAAGAAAATGATAATCATGCAAAAGTTAAAAGGTTATAAAATATGTTCTTCAAGTATATGAAAAATGTAAAACATGTATTGAAAAAAAGCAGACATTGAAACATATAAGGAAAAAATATTAATCATGTATTTAAAAACTGTTAAACGTGTTCCCCGCAAAAAACGTGTATTACATGTGAACTTTTCCAAATGTGTTAAATTTTTATTCAAATTCGTGACTTTTTAAAATCTGTGAACCTTTTTCTATTTTGTACACTTTTTCAAAAAATTGTGAACTTTTTTCCTCAAATAGGTGATTTTTTGAAATCTGAAAAACAGAAATTCTGATTTTTTTTTTATCCTCAAATATGTGGAACCCACGTTTTTTTCAAAATTATTTAATTTTTCTGACATACATGATCTTTTTTTTAATTCATTAACTTTTTAGAAATATGTGAAGTTTTTGAAACTTTTTTTGAAAATGGCAACGGTCAGCGATCGAGTAAATACAGAATGGACCAATGGTCGACATGCCTAGTCATTCGTCAACCTATCAAGTTAGGAGAACAAACCTTTTTTTTTTGGATCTTCAACCGATCTTTTTTTTCTTTTAGAAACTTCAGCCGATCAGGGAGGGGGATGACCCGAGCGAGCGCCAGTGGCCGATGTTTGCGTTCGTGGGCCAGCCCAAGTAATGCAGCGTGTGAGCCTAGTGGGGGATATCTGACGCCAGAGGCGCTGAATAGGCACTCTCTCCCGAACCAATAAAGAAAGCTCAACAGCTCCTATATCGATGCGTCTATAGACCCCTTACTGCAGCGCTGGTCTCTCTACGCGTGTTATTTTCTCTATTTTTTATATGTTTTACTACTTTTACTTACATATAAAAATGGATAACTATTTTACTTATATTTTAAAAGAGTTCGCGTTAATTTTTTTGTTTATGCAGTTTTACAAAAAAATTCGTGCAACTTGTAAAAACTATTGACAGCATTCAAAAATGGTTATGCAGTGTGACACAATAAGAAAATTTTGATCATGCAAAATGTCCAACGTGTATAAAAATGTTCTTTAAGTATATGAAAAATGCACAACATGTATTATAAAAAGCAGACATTGAAACATATATTAGAAAAAATATTAATCATGTATTTAAAAACTCTTAAATGTGTATAACCCCCCCCCCCCCCCCCCCCAAACGTGGATTTTGTGTGTACTTTGTAGTCCAATTCATTACATTTTCAAATCCGTGGAGCTTTCCCAAATTTGTGAACCTTTTCTATTTTGTGCATTTTTTCCAAAAAATTGTGAACTTTTTTCCTCAAATACGTGAAGTTTTTAACATCTTGATTGCTTTTCAAAATTTTGAGTTGTTTCCCTCAAATTTGTTTTTTTTAATCTGCGGAACCCATGAATTACTTTTCAAAATTGTTAACTTTTTCTGAAATACTTGAACTTTTTTTGAAATATGGGAGAAAAAAATTAAACTTTTTTGAAAATGGCAACGGTCAACGATCAAGTCAACAATGAATGGATAAAGCCAGCGGCCAATATGCCTAGTCATTCCTCAACCTATCAAGTTAGGAGAATAAACCATTTATTTAGGAACTTCAACCGATCAAATTTCCTTTTTTGAGGTGAACTAGGGATTTTATTCAAGATTTAGGAATACGAATAATGTCAAGCGCTATCCCTAGGCACAGATGGCGTCCAACTACAATGGAGGACACATCTTCTGCTAATATATGAACTTCATAATTAGCTTCCCGAGGCTCAAAACGGAAGCACACTTCATCAAAATCCCTCGTACAATGCTTTATTTCATTCAGGACTGGAGCATAAGTTGGTGACGCAGCCCTGTTGATACTAGTAATCACTTCCAGGCAGTCAGACGCCACAATCACATTCCTCAAAGTGAGGTCTTGGGCAAGGGTCACTGCCTCATTGCATGTGTGAGACTCTAGGCAGGCTGCCAGTCAAGCCTTCAAGAATGATAGCTAAGGCACCAAGGTAGCGGCCATCTTTATCTCTGCAGATCACTGCCGCCGCTCCCCTATTACCATGACGTGAGACACCTCCACCTGCATTGATCTTTGCCGCAAGACCACCCCGAGGGATTCACTTACGAATCCTTTGGCATGGACCATATGGTACATGCCTATTAGGTTGTTGTGACGCTGCAATATCAAGATCCTGGAGATATCTAGTGATGAAGCTCATCGTCGTTAGAGGGCTCTAGAACTCATCATCACTTGCCTTCTTTCCCACCATATCGCCCATAGTGCGACAAGAACACGCGCCAAATCTTGTTGATTCATGGAGTCAAAAGGCGAGAACAAGCAGAGTGAGCATCATCTAGTTTGTTTGATATCACATGCTCCAGAACATCTTCATCGCCCAATGCCCACACACATCTAGCCATATGGCATTCGATCAGTGCGTGTCGCCATGTGTCTTCCGCATCGTTGCAGATTGAACAGACCGGAGTAGTGGTCATGTTCCTGTCATACCCGCACATGCCCGTTGGTAATGATGTATTAACCTCTCAATTAATCAATTGGCATACAGGATTAACCTTGCAATCAATCAATTGACATGAATATGAATAGAAGATGAAACTGACCTGCTGGGGCATCGATTGGCATTAATGGGCCGATTAATCTCTCGATCAATCATCGCTATGGGGATTTCATGCCTGTTGGCCGCCGCCCCCAACCGCCCCCGCCGCTAGCGTCCGTGTCGTATGTGCCCCATCCGGCCGCGCCGCTCGCGTCAGCGTTGTAGGCCTCGTCCGTGCAAACCTAGCGCAACCGCGAATGCAATCGGAGGCCATGTCAGGCGGCGCAAACGGAACAGAGCAGGGTCGCGAACGTGGTTTAGGGTTCGTCTCTTGCATTTCACCCCTGTGTGTTGTGTTCGATAGGATGGTAGAAAAGGCCCAGTAGGCCAAATTAAATGTCTGGTGCCCAAAAAAGCCACCGGAGCAGCGGCCCGATTAAGGCTAGCGCAGCCTGTACGTGCGATTTAGGTGGGATTAAGAGCGAATCGGACGGCCAGAAAAGTCTAAAAGAGACGATCCAACGGGTAGAAATGTTGATGGCCTAAGAGGGCTGGGAGGGTGCTCAGTTTTAATATATCTAAATGAGCTAACCTCCAAGCAAAAACTCTTACTTTGGATGGCACCTTCGCTTTCCACAGCCGTGTCCACTCCTTCTTCTCTTCTGCCTGGTTTGAGTGACTCATACGATTATCTAGCCAATCCTCTCTCTATAATTTAATTCCAGTAATCATACGGTATGCTGACCTGACTGAAAAGACGCCTCTTTTATCATAATACCATGCCCAAAAATCATCCTGCAATCTTGAGCTAATCGGAATATTCAGTATGACATCATCAAGATCTAGTGCTATAAAATGGTTAGAAGAACTAGTTGGTTCCATGTTTTGGTCGCCCCATCTATGAGTTCAGAAACAAATGTCAGCGGGTTCTGTGATATAGCACAAATCGGCCTCAAACTATAGTCCCTCAGGAGCCATTTGTCCTGCAAAATCTTCATATGAGCTCCTGCTCGTGTCCGTTTGATCAATCCAAGCGAGAGCACCTCACGCCCTCCTCTGATGGATCGCCATACCTGTGATGGGTTCGAGCCCAAAGGCGCATCAAGTAACTCACACTCCGGATAATATCATGCTTTTAAGACCCGAGCACTTAGCGAGTTTGGATCTTGCATAAGTGTGCATGCTTGACGCGTGAGTAAAGCTAGATTGAATAATTCAATGTCTCGAGATCCCATGCCTCCCATGAACTTTGGTTTGGACATTGTCTTTCATGAGACCCACACTATCTTTCTTTCTCCTCTTCTACTACCCCACCAAAACTTCTGGAGCAAGCCATTTATGTGTTCACAAAGACCATGGGAAAGCTTGAAACAAGACATGCAATAAGTCGGCATTGCTTGCGCAACAGATTTGATTAGCACTTCCTTCCCACCCGAAGATAAACACTTTTCCATCCAACCTTGGACATGTTTCCAAATTATGTCCTTGAGGTATCTAAAACAACCCTCCTTTGATTTACCAACATCTTTGGGGAGGCCCAAGTATTTTTCTAAAAGTGACTCATTTTGGACCTCAAGCATATCTTTTATATCAACTCTCAAGCTCTCAGGCACACCCTTGGTGAAAATAAATTGAAGATTTGTCAATGTTGATTCTTTGTCCAGAAGCTTCACAATATCTCCTTAACAGGTCCTTGATCCAAATTGCACTATCATTAGATGCTTCAAAAAATAGGAGACTATTATCGGTGAATAGTAGATGATTTACTTCTGGTGGTAGTAGGAGTCACCTTAATGCTAGGGGGACGACCCGAGCGACCGCCAGTGGACAACATTTGCGTTTGTGGGCCAGCCCACGTAATGCAATGTGTGAGCCTAGTGGGTGATAGCTAGCGCTAAAGGCGCTCAATAGGTACTCTCTCCTGAATCAACCAAGAGAGCTAGAGAGCTCCTATACCGGTGCGTTTACAGATCGATTACTGCAGCTCTGGTCTCTCTAGCACGTGTTTTTTTTCTTTTATTACTTTTACTTACATTTGAAAATGAATCATCATTGTACTTATATTTCAAAAGATTGTCTAAAAAATTATATTTTAAAAGAGTCCATCACGCGTTAAAAGAAATGTTTATGCAATGTTACAAAAATGTTCGTGCAACTTCTTAGAACTATTTATAGCATTCAAAAATGTTTATTCAGTGTGACATAATGTGAAAATGATAATAATGAAAAATATTAAACATGTATAAAAAATGTTCTTCAATTATATAAAAAATGTACAACATGTATTGGAAAAAAGCCGACATTGAAACATATATTAGAAAAAATATTAATCATGTATTTAAAAACTTTTAAACGTGTATAGAACCCCTGCAAAAAAACATGCATTATGCGTGAAATTTTTATTCAATTTCATGACTTTTTCAAATCTGTGAACTTTTCCCCAAATTTTGTGAAAATTTTCTATTTTGTGCACTTTTTCCAAAATTTTGTGAACCTTTTTCCTCAAATACATGAAATTTTCAAAAACTTGATTTTTTCTAAAATTTAAGTTTTTCCTTAAATTTGTTAAAAAAATTCAAAGCTGTGGAAACCACAAATTGTTTTTCCATTTTTTTAAGTTTTTCGGTAATACATGATCTTTTTTTAATTCATGATTTTTTTTGAAATATGTGATTTTTAAAACAATTTTGAAAATGGAAACGGTCAACGATCGAGTCAACAGCTAACGAATAAAGTCAATGGTCAACATTCCTAGTCATTTGTCAACCTAACAAGTTAGGGGAACAAAACCTTTTTTAGGAACTTCGACCGATTAGGAGGCGGATGACCCGAGCAGGCGCCAGAGGCCAGTGTTTGCGTTGGTGGGCCAGCCCAAGTGATGCAGCATGTGAGCCTAGTGGGGCATAGCTGGCGGTAAAAGCGCTGAATAAGCACTCTCTCCCGAACCAAGCAAGAAAGCTCCCATATCGGTGCATCTATAGATCTCTTACTGCAGCGCTGGTCTCTCTAGCGCGTGTTTTTTATTTTCTTTTTTATTTCTTTTGTTGCTCTTACTTACATTTCAAAAATTGATAATCATTTTACTTATATTTTAAAAGAGTTCATCACGCATTAAACAAATATTTATGTAGTGTTAAAAAATATTCGTGCATCTTGTAAAAACTGTTGATAGCATTCAAAAAAGTTTATTTAGTGGACATAATAAGAAAATGATAATCATGCAAAATGTTAAACGTGTATAAAAAATGTTCTTCAAGTATAAGAAAATTTTACAACATGTATTAAAAAAGCATACATTGAAACATATATTAAAAAAATTAATCTTGTATTTAAAAACTTCTAAACATGTATAGAGCCCCCGCTAAAAAACTTGTATAGAAAATATTTCAGGTGTATATGAAAAATGCAAACTGTGTATGAAAAAAGTAGGCATCAAACATATGTTTCTATATTGTTAATCATGTATTTTAAAAATGTTAAACATATATAAAAAAATGTTTCATATGTATATGAAACATGTACAATATGTATGAAATCTAGACATCAAAACATATATTTTAAAAAAATTAGTATTCATGCATTTGAAAAATATTAAACATGTATAAAAATGATTCCGGTATATAAAAAAATGAACACTATGTATGAAAAAATGAAGACATGTATTAAAAAGGTGGATATCAAAACATATATTCAAAAAAATATTAATCATTGAAAAATATAGGAAACATGCAATGTGCATGATAAAATATAGAAATGTGTTGAAGAAAAAACAAAAAAGGAAAAAGCTGGTGAAAACCAAAACAGAAACAAAATAAAACTAAAGAAACAAAGAAAGATGAAAAACCCGAAAAACCCGCGAAAAAGTACAAGAAAAGAAGAAAACCGTTTTTTGGAAGAAAAACAAAGAAAAGCGATGAAGAAACAAAAAAAGAAAAAGAAAACCCCAAAAAAGGAAAAACATTGGAAAAGGACAAAAAAATGTGCAACAGTACCGCGTCGACCCACGACCCGGGACGCTAGAGGCAGATCCGACTATATCTCGCAATAGGAGAGATATAGTACTGGTGCTCAAGCGCCTTCAATGCCAATTCGCGAGTTGCCTATGGTGTGCTCAGACGATGCATCTCGTCCACTACGAGGGTGACTAGGCATAATTTTGTGCTCGGTACTTAACCTAAAGGTAATAGAGAGAAGCAGGCAACATACCTTCAGGGCATATTTCCTTCAGTCTCCCACTTGCACTAGAGTCAATAATCTATATTACACAGTAATTATTCTAACACCCATGGAGTCTTGGTGCTGATCATGTTTTTCTCGTGGGAGAGGCTTAGTCAACGGGTCTGCAACATTCAGATCCGTATGTATCTTGCAAATCTCTACGTCTCCCTCCTTGACTTGATCGCGGATGGAATTGAAGCGTCTCTTGATGTGCTTGGTTCTCTTGTGAAATCTGGATTCCTTTGCTATGGCAATTGCACCAGTGTTGTCACAAAAGATTTTCATTGGACCCTATGCACTAGGTATGACACCTAGATCGGATAAGAACTCCTTCATTTGCTGCTTCCGAAGCAGCTATGTACTCCGCTTCACACGTAGATCCCACCACGACGCTCTGCTTGGAACTGCACCAACTTACAGCTCCACCATTCAATATAAATACGTATCCGGTTTGTGACTTAGAGTCATCCGGATCAGTGTCAACGCTTGCATCGACGTAACCGTTTACGACAAGCTCTTTGTCACCTCCATAAACAAGAAACATATCCTTAGTCCTTTTCAGGTATTTCAGGATGTTCTTGGCCGCTGTCCAGTGATCCACTCCTGGATTACTTTGGTACCTCCCTGCTAAACTAATAGCAAGGTGCCACAAGTATAGGGGATCTATCGTAGTCCTTTCGATAAGTAAGAGTATTGAACCCAACGAGGAGCAGAAGGAAATGACAAACAGTTTTCAGTAAGGTATACTCTGCAAGCACTGAAATTATCGGTAACAGATAGTTTTGTGATAAGATAATTCGTAACGGGTAACAAGTAACAAAAGTAAACAAGGTGCAGCAAGGTGGCCCAATCCTTTTTGTAGCAAAGGACAAACCTGGACAAACTCTTATATAAAGGAAAGCGCTCCCGAGGACACATGGGAATTATCGTCCAGCTAGTTTACATCATGAACATATGATTCACGTTTGTTACTTTGATAATTTGATATGTGGGTGGACCGGTGCTTGGGTACTGCCCTTCCTTGGACAAGCATCCCACTTATGATTAACCCCCTCGCAAGCATCCGCAACTACGAAAGAAGAATTAAGGTAAACCTAACCATAGCATGAAACATATGGATCCAAATCAGCCCCTTACGAAGCAACGCATAAACTAGGGTTCAAGCTTCTGTCACTCTAGCAACCCATCATCTAATTATTACTTCCCAATGCCTTCTCCTAGGCCCAAACAATGGTGAAGCGTCATGTAGTGTACATTCACATAACACCACTAGAGGAAAGACAACATACATCTCATCAAAATATCGAACGAATACCAAATTCACATGACTACTTATAACAAGACTTCTCCCATGTCCTCGGGAACAAACATAACTACTCACAAATCATATTCATGTTCATAATCAAAGGGGTATTAATGTGCATAAAGGATCTGAACATATAATCTTCCACCGAATAAACCAACTGGCATCAACTACAAGGAGTAATCAACACTACTAGCAACCCACAGGTACCAATCTGAGATTTTGAGACCAAGATTGGATACAAGAGATGAACTAGGGTTTGAGAGGAGATGGTGCTGGTGAAGATGTTGATGGATATTGACCCCCTCCCGATGAGAGGATCGATGGTGATGACGATGGTGACGATTTCCCCCTCTCGGAGGGATGTTTCCCCGGCAGAACAGCTCCGCCGGAGCCCTAGATTGGTTCCGCCAAGGGTTCCGCCTCGAGACAGCGGCGCTTCGTCCCAAAAGCTTCCTGCCTATTTTTTCCAAGGCAGAAGACACCTTATACCAGAAGATGGGCATCGGGGGGCTTCCAGGTGGCCCACGAGGCAGGGGGCGCGCCCTCCACCCTCGTGGACAGTGGGTGGCCCCCCTCTGGTGCTTTCTTTGCCCAATATTTTTAATATATTCCAAAACTAACTTTCGTGGAGTTTCAGGACTTTTTGAGTTGTGCAGAATAGGTCTCTAATATTTGCTCCTTTTCCAGCCCAGAATTCCAGCTGTCGGCATTCTCCCTCTTCATGTAAACCTTGTAAAATAAGAGAGAAAAGGCATAAGTATTGTGACATAATGTGTAATAACAGCCCATAATGCAATAAATATCGATATAAAAGCATGATGCAAAATGGACGTATCAACTCCCCCAAGCTTAGACCTCGCTTGTCCTCAAGCGGAAGCCGATATCGAAAAATATGTCCACATGTTTAGAGATGAGGTGTCGATAAAATAAAATACGGACATGAGGGCATCATGATCATTCTTAGAATAGCAACATATATATATTGTCATATGATTTTTTATGCTGAAGTAACAATCTATTCACAATCTAAAGTATGAATCAGAAACTTCATTGAAAAACTAGCAAACTATAATCTCAGTCATTGAAGCAATTGCAATTTATCATAACATCGGAAAGAGTCAATATAAGAGCTTTTCAGCAAGTCCACATACTCAACTATCATTTAGTCTTTCACAATTGCTAACACTCACGCAATACTTATGGGTATGAAGTTTTAATCGGACACAGAGAAAGATAGGGGCTTATAGTTTTGCCTCCCAACCTTTTACCTCAAGGGTAACGTCAACAATAATGCTTTATGAAAACCCACATCCAATTGGATATATATATCAGGATCTTTCCAACACATAGTGCTTGCCAAAGGATAAAGTGTAAAAAGGAAAGGTGAAGATCACCATGACTCTTGTATAAGGTATAAGACAAAAATAAAAGATAGGCCCTTCGCAGAGGGAAGCAGAGGTTGTCATGTGCTTTTATGGTTGGATGCACAAAATCTTAATGCAAAAGAACGTCACTTTATATTGCCACTTGTGATAGGGACCTTTATTATGCAGTCCGTCGCTTTTATTTCTTCCATATCACAAGCTCGTATAAAGCTTATTTTCTCCACACTAATAGATCATACATATTTAGAGAGCAATTTTTATTGCTTGCAACAATGACAACTTACTTGAAGGATCTTACTCAATCCATAGGTAGATATGGTGGACTCTCATGGCAAAACTGGGTTTAAGGATATTTGGAAGCACAAGTAGTATCTCTACTTGGTGCAAAGAATTTGGCTAGCATGAGGGGGAAAGGCAAGCTCAACATGTTGGATGATCCATGACAATATAATTTATTTCGGATATAAGAAAACATAACCCATTACGTTGTCTTCCTTGTCCAACATCAACTTTTTAGCATGTCATATTTTAATGAGTGCTCACAATCATAAAAGATGTCCAAGATAGTATATTTATATGTGAAAACCTCTCTTTCTTTATTACTTCCTATTAATTGCAACGATGACCAAAACTATGTTTGTCAACTCTCAACAACTTTTATTCATCATACTCTTTACATGTGAAGTCATTACTCTCCATAAGATCAATATGATCTCTTTATTTCTTTTTATTCTTTTTTTCTTTTATTCCCTCAAGATCATAGCAAGATAACCAAGCCCTCGACTCAAGACTAATCTTTATTATATATAGCTCACGGACTCGATTACATAGATAAGGATCAACACAAAAACTCAAAGCTAGATCATACTAAACTTTATTCTACTAGATCAAGATATAACCAAAAGGATCGAACTAAGAAAAACGGTAAAGATAGAAGTGTGATGGTGATACGATACCGGGGCACCTCCCCAAGCTTGGCAGTTGCCAAGGGGAGTGCCCATACCCATGTATTTATGTCTCTTTCTTCGGAGGTGGTGATGATGGAGTTGTTGATGATGTAGGCTTGTCGTCCATCTTCCAAGGCATAGGCTCACCATCATAGAAGGATGATCGAGTCTCCGGGATCCTCAAATCTGCAGCCAAACTCATCCTCTTGAATCTATATTCATACTCACAGTTTTGGTTTTGCAGGTCATAGATCTGGGCTTGGAGGTGCTCGATTTTCTCGTGAAGCTTGAAGATGGTCTCCCCAATGTTCTTGGCATCCAGCTTGTGGTTGTTGGTGAACTCCGCGATCATCATGTGGTTGGCGTTGAGTCCGCGTTCCACCATCCCCTGGCACTTGAAAACTTGTTGCTCCATTGCTTCGGGTCTTGTCTCCACGCTTCCGGTCCTCCTTGGTCCCTCAACATCGCGGATGTGCAGCACCCCCTCACGCATCTCAATGGTTTGAGGGTGTTGCAGCACCTCCGCGAGGTAGGGGTTGATGACCTTCTTGAAAAATTTGTCCTTGGGGGCGCTTGAAGACTTCATGGTGATCTAGATCTGTCAGAAAAACAGCTCGAAACAAAAGCAGAGGATTCTGTCGTGGTACCGTGGTCAAAACCATCGGGAGATTATATAATGAATTTTTACCGACCAAAATAAATATCATGCAAGAAAACAGAGTCTGGAGGGCACATGAGGTGCCCACGAGGCAGGGGGCGCGCCCAGGGGGTAGGGCGCGCCCTCCACCCTCGTGGATGCCTCGTGCCCCTTTCGGACTACTTCTTATTTTCCTATTTTTTTTAATATTCCAAAATGGAGAAAAACTTCTATTAGAACTGTTTTGGAGTCGGTTTACTTACCGTACCACATACCTATTCCTTTTCGGAGTCTGAAACGTTCTGGAAAGTGTCCCTTATGTACTCCTCCGGGGTTGCGGTGTCAATAACATTGGTTTCAACAGTTATGGGATTACCTGAGATATAATGTTTGATTCTTTGACCATTCACCACCTTCAGATTTGTGCCTTCGAAGTTGTTGATTTTTATGGCACCGGAACGATAGACCTCCTCAATAACATAAGGACCTTCCCATTTAGAGAGGAGTTTTCCTACAAAAAATCTTAAACGAGAGTTGTATAGCAGAACATAATCACCTACATTAAACTCACGCTTTTGTATCCTTTTGTCATGCCATCTTTTAGCATTTTCTTTGAACAGTTTGGCATTCTCATAGGCCTGGGTTCTCCACTCATCAAGTGAGCTAATGTCAAATAGTCTCTTCTCACCGGCAAGTTTGAAATCATAATTGAGCTCTTTAATGGCCCAATATGCCTTATGTTCTAGTTCGAGAGGTAAGTGACATGCTTTTCCATAAACCATTTTATACGGAGACATACCCATAGGATTTTTATATGCAGTTCTATAGGCCCATAATGCATCATCAAGTTTCTTGGACCAATTCTTTCTAGATCTATTAACAATCTTTTGCAAAATTAATTTAATCTCTCTATTACTCAGTTCTATTTGACCACTAGACTGTGGGTGGTATGGAGATGCAATTCTATGATTAACATCATACTTAGCAAGCATTTTACGAAAAGCACCATGAATAAAATGTGAACCACCATCAGTCATTAAGTATCTAGGGACTCCAAACCTCGGAAAAATAACTTCTTTAAGCATCTTAATAGAGGTGTTATGATCAGCACTACTAGTTGGAATAGCTTCTACCCACTTAGTAACGTAATCAACAACAACTAAAATATGTGTATACCCATTAGAGGAAGGAAACGGTCCCATATAATCAAAGCCCCAAACATCAAATGGTTCAATAACAAGTGAATAGTTCATAGGCATTTCTTGACGTCTACTAATATTACCAATTCTTTGACATTCATCACAAGACAAGACAAACTTACGGGCATCTTTGAAAAGAGTAGGCCAATAAAAACCGGATTGCAATACCTTATGTGCAGTTCTATCTCCAGCGTGGTGTCCTCCATAAGCCTCGGAGTGACACTTGCGTAGGATCTGTTCCTGTTCATGCTCAGGTACACAACGTCTAATAACACCATCTACTCCTTTATAAAGGTGTGGGTCATCCCAGAAGTAATGTCTTAAATCATAGAAAAACTTTTTCTTTTGCTGGTATGTGAAACTAGGTGGTATAAATTTAGCAATAATGTAATTAGCATAATCAGCATACCATGGAGCAGTACGTGAAGCATTTATGACAACTAATTGTTCATCAGGAAAACTATCATCAATAGGGAGTGGGTCATCAAGAACATTTTCTAACCTAGAAAAGTTGTCTGCAACGGGGTTCTCAGCTCCCTTCCTATCAATAATATGCAAATCAAATTCTTGTACCAAGAGAACCCATCTAATAAGTCTAGGTTTAGCATCTTTCTTTTCCATAAGGTATTTAATAGCAGCATGATCAGTGTGAACAATTACTTTAGAATGAACAATATAAGGTCTGAACTTATCACAAGCAAATACAACTGCTAAAACTTCTTTTTCAGTAGTAGCATAATTTCTCTGGGCACTATCTAGAGTTTTACTAGCATATTGGATAACATTTAATTTCTTATCAACTCTTTGTCCTAGAACAACACCTACAGCATAATCACTAGCATCACACATAATTTCAAAGGGTAATTTCCAATCAGGTGGCTGAACAATAGGTGCAGAAATCAAGGCTTTCTTAAGTATTTCAAATGCTTCTACACAATCATCATCAAAGACAAAAGGAACATCTTTTTGTAAGAGATTAGTCAGAGGCCTAGAAATTTTTGAGAAGTCTTTAATGAACCTCCTATAAAAACCGGCATGACCAAGGAAACTTCTTATACCTTTAATGTCCTTAGGACACGACATCTTTTCAATAGCATCAACTTTAGCTTTATCAACTTCAATACCTCTTTCAGAAATTTTATGCCCCAAGACAATACCTTCATTAACCATAAAGTGGCACTTCTCCCAATTCAAGACAAGATTAGTTTCTTCACATCTCTGCAAAACTCGATCAAGGTTGCTTAAGCAATCATCAAAAGAAGTTCCATACACGGAGAAATCATCCATGAAAACCTCAACAATCTTTTCACAAAAGTCAGAGAATATAGCAGTCATACATCTTTGAAAGGTAGCAGGTGCATTACATAAACCAAAAGGCATACGTCTATAAGAAAAGGTACCGAAAGGGCAAGTAAAAGTGGTCTTTCCTGATCCTCTTTCGACACAGGTATTTGAGAGAAACCAGAATAACCGTCTAGAAAGCAAAAATGTGTATGTTTGGATAATCTTTCTAGCATTTGATCAATAAAAGGTAAAGGGTAATGATCCTTTCTAGTAGCTTTATTTAATTTGCGGAATCAATTACCATTCTATAACCTGTAACAATTCTTTGTGGGATCAATTCATCTTTATCATTAGGAACAACAATAATACCTCCCTTCTTAGGGACACAATGGACAGGACTTACCCACTGACTATCAGCAACAGGATAAATTATACCTGCCTCCAGAAGCTTTAGTATTTCATTTCTTACCACTTCTTTCATCTTAGGATTTAACCGTCGTTTGTGATCAACAACCGGCTTAGCGTCTTTCTCCAATTTTATTTTGTAGTGGCATAGAGTGGGACTAATGCCCTTAATATCATCAAGAGTATATCCAATAGCAGCACGGTGCTTCTTCAGAGTTTTCAATAATTTCTCTTCTTCCTGCTCTGAAAGGTTAGCACTAATAATAACAGGATATATCTTCTTTTCATCAAGATAAGCATATTTAAGAGTATCAGGTAATGGTTTAAGCTCAAACACGGGATCACCCTTGGGTGGAGGAGGATCCCCTAGAATTTCAACAGGCGAGTTGTGTTTCAAAATAGGTCCCTGTTTAAAGAATACTTCATCTATTTCCCTTCTTTCATTCATAAACATATCATTTTCATGGTCTAGCAAATATTGTTCTAAAGGATCATTAGGAGGCACGGCAATAGAAGCAAGACCAATAATTTCATCTTTACTAGGCAATTCTTTATCATGGGGTTGTCTACGAAATTTAGCAAAATTAAAATCATGAGACATATCCCCTAAACCAACAGTAACAATATCCTTTTCGCAGTCTATCTTAGCATTAGCACTATTCAAGAAGGGTCTACCAAATATGATGGGACAAAAGTCATCTTGTGGGGAACCAAGAACAAGAAAATAAGTAGGATATTTAACTTTCCCACACAAGCCTTCAACATCTCTAACAATCCCAATTGGTGAAATAGTATCTCTATTGGCAAGCTTAATTGTAACATCAATATCTTCTATCTCAGCAGGTGCAATATCATGCATAATTTCTTCGTATAAGGAATGAGGTATTACACTCGCACTAGCACTCATATCACATAAGCCATGATAGCAATGATCTCCTATTTTAACAGAAACAACATGCATGCCTACAACAGGTCTATGTTTATTTTTAGTATCGGGTCTAGCAATTCTAGCAACTTCATCACATAAGTAAATAACATGCCCGTCAATATTATCAACCAAGAGATCTTTAACCATAGCAATACTAGGTTCAACTTTAATTTGCTCAGAGGGTGTAGGTGTTCTAGCATTACTCTTACGAACCAAAGTTGAAGCTTTAGCATGATCCTTTATTCTAACAGGGAAAGGTGGTTTCTCAATATAAGCGGTAGGAACAATATGATCAACATTATAAGTGATAGTCTTTTCTTCAACTTTAATAGGTTCAACTACTTTTACTTCAAGGGGAGGATGGTATTTAAACCACTTCTCCTTAGGGAGATCAACATGAGTAGCAAATGATTCACAGAAAGAAGCTACTATCTCAGAGTCAAGTCCATATTTAGTGCTAAATTCACGAAAAGCATCGGTATCCATAAAAGATTTAACACAATCAAACTTAGGTGTTATACCTGACTCCTTACCTTCATCGAGTTCTCAATCTTCAGAGTTTTGTTTAATTCTTCCAATAAATCCCATCTGAATTCAATAGTCTTCATCATAAAAGAACCAGTACAAGAAGTATCGAGCATGGAGCGATTATTGACAGAAAGCCGAGCATAAATTTTTGAATAATAATTTCTCTTGAGAGCTCATGATTGGGGCATGAATATAACATTGACTTAAGCCTCCCCCAAGCTTGAACGATACTTTCTCCTTCGCGAGGCCAAAAATTATATATATAATTACGATCATGATGAACCAGATGCATAGGGTAAAACTTCTGATGAAATTCCAATTTCAATCGGTTGTAGTTCCATGATCCAATATCATCACATAGCCTAAACCATGTCAATGCCTTTCCCTTCAAAGATAAAGGGAAGACCTTCTTCTTGATAACATCCTCGGGCATACCTGCAAGCTTAAATAATCCACAAACTTCATCCACATAGATTAGATGCATATCGGGATGTAATGTTCCATCTCCTATAAAAGGATTAGCTAGGAATTTCTCTACCATACCCAAAGGAATATCAAAGTAAACATTTTCAGTAGGTTAAGTAGGTTGAGGAGCAACTCTTTGCTCTACTGGTCGGGGTGAAGATACCCCGAACAAGCCCCTCAAAGGATTATTTTCCATAGTAACAAGTGACAGTAAATTTCAGCACACTATATAAATTTTTCCTTACCAAATTCCACCTACCAAAGGCGCTTCACTCCCCGGAAACGGTGCCAGAAAAGAGTCTTGATGACCCACAAGTATAGTGGATCTATCGTAGTCCTTCCGATAAGTAAGAGTGTCGAACCCAACGAGGAGCAGAAGGAAATGAAAAGCAGTTTTAAGTAAGGTATTCTCTGCAAGCATTGATATTATCGGTAACATATAGTTTTGTGATAAGATAATTCGTAACGGGTAACAAGTAACAAAAGTAAACAAGGTGTAGCAAGGTGGCCCAATCCTTTTTGTAGCAAAGGACAAGCCTGGACAAACTCTTATATAAAGGAAAGCGCTCCCGAGGACACATGGGAATTATCGTCAAGCTAGTTTTCATCATGCTCATATGATTCGCGTTAGTTACTTTGATAATTTGATATGTCGGTGGACCGGTGCTTGGGTACTGCCCTTCCTTGAACAAGCATCCCACTTATGATTAACCCCCCTCGCAAGCATCCGCAACTATGAAAGAAGAATTAAGGTAAACCTAACCATAGCATGAAACATATGGATCCAAATCAGCCCCTTATGAAGCAACGCATAAACTAGGGTTTAAGCTTCTGTCACTCTAGCAACCCATCATCTACTTATTACTTCTCAATGCCTTCCCCTAGGCCCAAAAAATGGTGAAGTGTCATGTAGTCGACATTCACATAACACCACTAGAGGAAAGACAACATACATCTCATCAAAATATCAAACGAATACCAAATTCACATGACTACTTATAACAAGACTTCTCCTATGTCCTCAGGAACAAACGTAACTACTCACAATTCATATTCATGTTCATAATCAGAGGGGTATTAATGTGCATAAAGGATCTGAACATATAATCTTCCATCGAGTAAACCAACTAGCATCAACTACAAGGAGTAATCAACACTACTAGCAACCCACAGGTACCAATATGAGGTTTTGAGACAAAGATCGGATACAAGAGATGAACTAGGATTTGAGAGGAGATGGTGCTGGTGAAGATGTTGATGGAGATTGACCCCCTCCCGATGAGAGGATCGATGGTGATGACGATGGTGATGATTTACCCCTCCCGGAGGGATGTTTCCCCGGCAGAACAGCTCCGCCGGAGCCCTAGATTGGTTCCGCTAAGGGTTCCGCCTTGAGACGGCGGCGCTTCGTCCCAAAAGCTTCCTTCCTATTTTTTCCAGGGCAAAAGACACCTTATACCAGAAGATGGGCATCGGGGGGCTTCCAGGTGGCCCACGAGGCAGGGGGGCGCGCCTCCACCCTCGTGGACAGTGGGTGGCCCCCCTCTGGTGCTTTCTTCGCCCAATATTTTTAATATATTCCAAAACTGACTTTCGTGGAGTTTCAGGACTTTTGGAGTTGTGCAAAATAGGTCTCTAATATTTTCTCCTTTTCCAGCCCAGAATTCCAGTTGCCGGCATTCTCCCTCTTCATGTAAACCTTGTAAAATAAGAGAGAGAAGGCATAAGTATTGTGACATAATGTGTAATAACAGCCCATAATGCAATAAATATCGATATAAAAGCATGATGAAAAATGGACGTATCACAAGGCACACATCAGGTCTTGTACACATCATTGCATACATGATAGAACCTATGGCTGAGGCATAGGGAATGACTTTCATTTTCTCTCTATCTTCTGCAGTGGTCGGGCATTGAGTCTGACTCAACTTCACACCTTGTAACACATGCAAGAACCCTTTCTTTGCTTGATCCATTTTGAACTTCTTCAAAACTTTATCATGGTATGTGCTTTGTGAAAGTCCAATTAAGCGTCTTGATCTATCTCTATAGATCTTGATGCCCAATATATAAGCAGCTTCACCAAGGTCTTTCATTGGAAAATTCTTAGTCAAGTATCCTTTTATGCTATTTAGAAATTCAGTATCATTTCCGATCAACAATATGTCATCCACATATAATATCACAAATGCTACAGAGCTCCCACTCACTTTCTTGTAAATACAGGCTTCTCCAAAAGTCTGTATAAAACCATATGCTATGATCACACTATCAAAGCGTATATTCCAACTGCGAGATGCTTGCACCAGTCCATAAATGGATCGCTGGAGCTTGCACACTTTGTTAGCACCTTTTGGATCGACGAAACCTTCTGGTTGCATCATATACAACTCTTCTTTAAGATATCCATTAAGGAATGCAGTTTTGACATCCATTTTCCAAATTTCATAATCATAAAATGCGGCAATTGCTAACATGATTCGGACGGACTTAAGCATCGCTACAGGTGAGAAGGTCTCATCATAGTCAACTCCTTGAACTTATCAAAAACCTTTGACAACAAGTCGAGCTTTGTAGACAGTAACATTACCGTCAACGTTTGTCTTCTTCTTGAAGATCCATTTATTCTCTATGGCTTGCCGATCATGGGGAAGTCAACCAAAGTCCACACTTTGTTCTCATACATGGATCCCATCTCACATTTCATGGCCTCAAGCCATTTTGCGGAATCTGGGCTCATCATCGCTTCCTCATAGTTCGTAGGTTCTTCATGGTCAAGTAACATGACCTCCAGAACAGGATTACCGTACCACTCTGGTGCGGATCTTACTCTGGTTTACCTACGAGGTTCGGTAGTAACTTGATCAGAAGTTTCATGATCAACACCATTAGCTTCCTCACTAATTGGTGTAGGAATCACTGGAACTGATTTCTGTGATGAACTACTTTCCAATTCGAGAGAAGGTACATTTACCTCATCAAGTTCTACTTTCCTCCCACTCACTTCTTTCGAGAGAAACTCCTTCTCTAGAAAGGATCCATTCTTAGCAACGAATATCTTGCCTTCGGATCTGTAATAGAAGGTGTACCCAACAGTTTCTTTTGGCTATCCTATGAAGACACATTTTTCCAATTTGGGTTCGAGATTATCAGGTTGAAGCTTTTTCACATAAGCATCGTAGCCCCAAACTTTAACAAACGACAACTTGGGTTTCTTGCCAAACCACAGTTCATATGTTGTCGTCCAACGGATTTAGATGGTGCCCTATTTAACGTGAATGCATTCGTCTCTAAAGCATAACCCCAAAACGATAACGGTAAATCAGTAAGAGACATCATAGATCGCACCATATCTAATAAAGTGCGGTTATGACGTTCGGACATACCATTACGCTGTGGTGTTCCACATGGCGTGAGTTGCGAAACTATTCCGCGTTGTTTCAAATGAAGACCAAACTCATAACTCAAATATTCTCCTCCACGATCAGATCGTAGAAACTTTATTTTCTTATTATGATAATTTTCCACTTCACTCTGAAATTCTTTGAACTTTTCAAATGTTTCAGACTTATGTTTCATCAAGTAGATATACCCATATCTGCTCAAATCATCTGTGAAGGTTAGAAAATAACAATACCCTCCGCGAGCATCAACACTCATCGGACCGCATACATCAGTATGTATTATTTCCAAAAAGTCTGTTGCTCGCTCCATTGTTCCGGAGAACAGAGTCTTAGTCATCTTGCCCATGAGGCATGGTTTGCAAGCATCAAGTGATTCCAAAAGCCCATCAGCATGGAGTTTTTTCATGCGCTTTACACCAATATGACCTAAACGGCACTGCCACAAATAAGTTGCACTATCATTATTAAACTTATATCTTTTGGCTTCAATACTATGAATATGTGTATCACTACTATCGAGATTCAATAAAAATAGACCACTCATCAAGGGTGCATGACCATAAAAGATATTACTCATATAAATAGAACAACCATTATTCTCTGATTTAAATGAATAACCGTCTCGCAACAAACAAGATCCAGATATAATGTTCATGCTTAACGCTAGCACCAAATAACAATTATTCAGGTCTAAAACTAATCCCGAAGGTAGATGTAGAGGTAGCGTGCCGACGACGATCATATCGACTTTGGAACCTTTCCCCACGCGCATCGTCACCTCGTCCTTAGGCAATCTTCGATTAATCCGTAGCCCCTATTTTGAGTTGAAAATATGAGCAACAGAACCAGTATCAAATACCCAGGCGCTACTACGAGCATTAGTAAGGTACACATCAATAACATGTATATCAAATATACCTTTCACTTTGCCATCCTTCTTATCCGCCAAATACTTGGTGCAGTCCACTTCCAGTGACCAGTCCCTTTGCAGTAGAAGCACTCAGTCTCAGGCTTAGGTCCAGACTTGGACTTCTTCACTTGAGCAGCAACTTGCTTGCCGTTCTTCTTGAAGTCCCCTTCTTCCCTTTGCCCTTCTTCTTGAAACTAGTGGTCTTGTTAACCATCAATACTTGATGCTCCTTCTTGATCTCTACCTCTGCAGCCTTTAGCATCGCGAAGAGCTCGGGAATCGTCTTATCCATCCCTTGCATATTATAGTTCATCACGGAGCTTTTGTAGGTTGGTGGCAGTGATTGAAGAACTCTGTCAATGACACTATCAACCGGAAGATTAACTCCCAGTTGAGTCAAGTGGTTGTGGTAACCAGACATTCTGGGTATATGTTCACTAACAGAACTATTCTCCTCCATTTTACAGCTGTAGAACTTATTGGAGACTTCATATCTCTCAATCCGGGCATTTGCTTAAAATATGAACTTCAACTCCTAGAACATCTCATATGCTCCACGACGTTCAAAACGTCGTTGAAGTCCCGGTTCTAAGCCGTAAAGCATGGCACACTGAACTATTGAGTAGTCATCAGCTTTGCAATGCAGACGTTCATAACGTCCGGAGTTGCTCCTGTAGCGGGTTTGGCACCTAGCGGTGCTTCCAGGACGTAATTCTTCTGTGTGCAGCAATGAGGATAATCCTCAAGTTACGGACCCAGTCCGTGTAGTTGCTACCATCATCTTTCAACTTAGCTTTCTCTAGGAACGCATTAAAATTCAACGGAACAGTAGCACGGGCCATTTATCTACAACAACATAGACATGCAAAATACTATCGGGTACTAAGTTCATGATAAATTAATGTTCAATTAATCATATTACTTAAGAACTCCCACTTAGATAGACATCCCTCTAATCATCTAAGTGATCACGTGATCCATATCAACTAAACTATGTTCGATCATCACGTGAGATGGAGTAGTTTTCAATGGTGAACATCACTATGTTGATCATATCTACTATATGATTCACGCTCGACCTTTCGGTCTCAGTGTTCCGAGGCCGTATCTGCATATGCTAGGCTCGTCAAGTTTAACCTGAGTATTCTACGTGTGCAAAACTGGCTTGCACCCGTTGTATGTGAACGTAGAGCTTATCACACCCGATCATCATGTGGTGTCTCGGCACGACGAACTGTATCAACAGCGAATACTTTGGGAGAACACTTATACCTTGAAATTTAGTGAGAGATCATCTTATAATGCTACCGCCATACTAAGCAAAATAAGATGCATAAAGGATAAATAGCATATGCAATCAATATAAGTGATATGATATGGCCATCATCATCTTGTGCCTTTGATCTCCATCTCCAAAGCACCGTCATGATCACCATCGTCACCGGCTTGACACCTTGATCTCCATCATAGCATCGTTGTCGTCTCGCCAACTATTGCTTCTACGACTATTGCTACCGCTTAGTGATAAAGTAAAGCAATTACATGACGATTGCATTTCATACAATAAAGCGACAACCATATGGCTCCTGCCAGTTGCCGATAACTGTTACAAAACATGATCATCTCATACAACAATTTATATACCATCACGTCTTGACCATATCACATCACAGCAAGCCCTGCAAAAACAAGTTAGACGTCCTCTACTTTGTTGTTGCAAGTTTGACGTGGCTGCTACGGACTTCTAGCAAGAACCGTTCTTACCTACGCATCAAAACCACAACGATTTTTCGTCAAGTGTGTTGTTTTAACCTTCAACAAGGACCGGGCGTAGTCAAACTCGATTCAACTAAAGCTGGAGAAACAGACACCCACTAGCCACCTGTGTGCGAAGCACGGCGGTAGAACCAGTCTCATGAACGCGGTCATGTAATGTTGGTCTGGGCCGCTTCATCCAACAATACCGCCGAATCAAAGTATGACATGCTGGTAAGCAGTATGACTATTATCGCCCACAACTCTTTGTGTTCTACTCGTGCATATAACATCTACGCATAGACCTGGCTCGGATGCCACTGTTGGGGAACGTAGTATTTCAAAAAAATTCCTACGATCACGCAAGATCTATCTAGGAGAAGCATAGCAACGAGCGGGGAGAGTGTCCACGTACCCTCGTAGACCGAAAGCGGAAGCATTTATCAACGCGGTTGATGTAGTCGTACGTCTTCATGATCCGACCGATCCTAGCACCGAACGTACGGCACCTTGATACGTCTCCAACGTATCTATAATTTTGATTGTTCCATGCTATTTTATTATCAATCTTGGATGTTTTATAATCATTTTATAGTCATTTTATATCATTTTTTGGTACTGACCTATTGATATAGTGCCAAGTGTCAGTTGCTGCTTTTTCCATGTTTTTTACATCGTAGGAAATCAATATCAAACGGAGTCCAAATGCCACGAAACTTCACGATGATTTTTTATGGGCCAGAAGGAAGGCAATGGGCCCTGGCTGCACCTGGGGGTGCCCCGAGGGGGCACAACCCACCAGGGCACGCCAGGAGGCCCAGGCGCGCCCTGGTGGGTTGTGCCCACCTCGGGTGCCCCCAGACCGCCTCTTTGCTCTATAAATACCCCAAAAATACCATAACCCTAGGGGAGTAGACGAAATATTCATCCAGCCGCCGCAGAGTCTAGAACCACCAGATCCAATCTAGACACCATGTCGGATGGGGTTCACCACCTTCATTGGCGCCTCTCCGATGATGCGTGAGTAGTTCTTTGTAGACCTTCGGGTCCGTAGTTAGTAGCTAGTTGGCTTTCTCTCTCTCGCTGAATTCTCAATACAATGGTCTCTTGGAGATCCATATGATGTAACTCTTTTGCGGTGTGTTTGTTGGGATCTGATGAACTTCGAGTTTATGATCAGTTATATCTTTTTATATCCATGAAAGTTATTTGAGTTTCTTTGATCTCTTATAGCCTCGTATTTCTTCTCCGATATTTGGGTTTTGTTTGGCCAACTTGATCTATTTATCTTGCAATGGGAAGAGGTGCCCGGTAGTTGGTTCGATCTTACGGTGCTCAATCCCAGTGACAGAAAGGGAACCGACACGTATGTATCATTGCTACTAAGGATAAAAAGATGAGATCTATATCTACCGCCATATAGATAAACGGATATTGTCTACATCATGTCATCGTTCTTATTGCATTGCTCCGTTTTTCCATGAACTTAATACACTAGATGCATGCTAGATAGCGGTCGATGTGTGGAGTAATAGTAGTAGATGCAGGCAGGAGTCGGCTACTAATCTTGGACATGATGCCTATGTAATGATCATTGCTTGGATATCGTCATAATCATTTGAAGTTCTATCAACTGCCCAACAGTAATTTGTTTACCCATCGATTGCTATTTTTCTCGAGAGAAGCCACTAGTGAAACCTATGGCCCCTGGGTCTTCTTTCTCATATATTTGCCTTGCGATCTACTTTTCCTTTGCATTTTTATTCAGATTATTAAACCAAAAAATACAAAAATACCTTGCTGCATTTTATCTTTATTTATTTTATTTGGCGTTTGATCTATCAATCTACTACAATTTACACGGGTGCGCGTTGGTCCTAAACAAACGGTTTTTTACCCCTTCCCGCGACGGCATTTGGAACCGTCGCCAAGTGAGTGCGGGCGATAGGGGGGTCCTTTCCACACGACCCAGAAACCGTCGGGGATATGCCCTCCTGGCACACTGATACGTCTCCAACGTATCGATAATTTATGAAGTATTCATGCCATGTTTACTATTGTTTTATATGATTTTGGTATGATTTGACTAGAACTAACCCGGACTGACGCTGTTTTCAGCAGAACTACCATGGTGTTGTTTTTGTGCAGAAATAAAAGTTCTCGGAATGCGCTGAAAATCAACAGAGAATTTTTATGGAAAATATAAAAAATACTGGAACAAAAATCTACCTGAGGGGAGTCCCGTGGGCCCCACGAGAGTGGGGGCGCGCCCTTGTGCCTCGTGGACTACCTGTGGCCCCCCCTGACTTGTTCTCGACGCCAACCTCTCCTATAAATACCCAAACCTCTAGAAATTAACCTAGATCGGAAGTTCCGCCGCCGCAAGCCTCTATAGCCACGAGAAATCAATCTAGGCCCTCTCTGGCACCCTGCCGGAGGGGGCCATCATCACCGGAGGCCATGGAGGAGGATCCCGGAGGGACCATCATCGCCATGAAGGCCAAAGACTAGAGGGAGAACCTCTCCCCATCTAGGGGGGAGGCCATGGAGGAGGAAGCACAAGGGGGGGAACCTCTCCTCCGCTCTCTCGGTGGCGCCGGAGTGCCACCGGGAGGGGAATCATCGCCGTGGTGATCGTCTTCATCAACATCACCATCCTCATCTCTTTTACGCGGTCCACTCTCCCGCACCCTGCTGTAATCCCTACTTGAACATGGTGCTTTATGCCACATATTATGATCCAATGATGTCTTGCCATCCTATGATGTTTTGAGTAGACATCCTTTGTCTTTCGGTTGATTGATGATCTAGATTGGTATGAGTTGTATGTTTTATTTTGGTGCTGTCCTATTGTGCCCTCCGTGTCGCGCAAGCGTGAGGGATTCCCGCTGTAGGGTGTTGCAATACGTTCATGATTTGCTTATAGTGGGTTGCTTGAGTGACAGAAGCATAAACCCGAGTAAGGGGGTTGTTGCGTATGGGATAATGGGGACTTGATGCTTTAATGCTATGGTTGGGTTTTACCTTAATGAACTTTAGTAGTTGCGGATGCTTGCTAGAGTTCCAATCATAAGTGCATATGATCCAAGAAGAGAAAGTATGTTAGCTTATGCCTCTCCCTCATATGAAATTGCAATGACGACTACCGTCTTGTTAACGATTGCCTAGGATAATTCCGCACACCGACCCATCATTATTCCACACTCGCTATTTATAATATTTAGTAATATATTCTAACTTTATGACAACAACACCTACTTTTATGTTTTAGCTCTCCGATATCATGCAAAGTTATCCTCTTCATACCCACAACATAGTTTTATTTCTCGTTTCTAGTTGGAAGCAAACGTTCGGTGTACGAAGAGTCGTATCAGTGGAAGATATGACTTGAGAGAATATTGATCTTATCTTTAGCTCCTTGTGGGTTCGACACTCCATACTTATCACTTCCACCTTTGGGAATTGCTACGATGATTCCCTGCACTTGGGGATTATCAAGCTCTTCTCTGGCGCCGTTGCCGGGGAGCAATAGCGTGGGGTTGATATTCTCGTGTGTGCTTGTTTGCTTTCTTCACTAAGTAGATTTTGTTTTTCCTTTTTGTTTCTGTTTAGTTGTGGGTGAAACATACAAAAAGAATTTAAAATAATGAAAATACAAAAAAATTTACTTGCCTCTCATGCCTAAAAAGTTTTTCAGAAAGAGAAGTGATTGGAAAGTTCTGCATTGAAGAAGTGAGGGTCGACCTTGAGCACTTGTGTTCATGCTCATGGAAACAATGTAGAATTTTTCATGGAAGTTTCTCTGTAAATAATTATCCCCTTGTATATATCCATTGTATTATAAAAATAATGTGCCAAGCTTTGGTTTTAGGATGATTAGATTGCTTGTTTACCTTGTGCAGTACAAAAACAGAAACTTTGGCTGTAGCGTGTGAATTTACATTTTTTACTGGAAAGTCAAATGGGTATGAAACTTTTTGCACATTACTTCTGTACAAGTTTTTTTAAATTTTCATATTTTGTCTAGAATTTTTGGAGTTACAGAAGTATACTAAACTTCCAGATTACTACAGACTGTCCTGTTTTTGACAGATTCTGTTTTCTTTGTGTTGTTCGCTTATTTTGATGAATCTATGGGTAGTATCAGGGGGTATGATCCATGGTGAAGCTTTAATACAGTAGATATAGTTCTAATATGAAATTGGAATGAGTTTGCAACAGTACCTAAAGGTAGTGATTTGCTTTACTAACGGATCTCATGAAATTTTTGTTAATGTGTTGTGTGGATGAAGTGTTCGAAGATCGAGGAGCTATCAATATGAGAAGAATAAAGAGAGGCAAGAGTTCCAGCTTGGGGATGCCCAAGGCACACCAAGTAAATATTCCAAGGATAATCAAGCATCTATGCTTGGGGATGCCCCGGTTGGCATCCCATCTTTCTTCTTCAACAATTATCAGTATACCTTGGTTTTTTGTTTTGTTCACATGATTTGTGTACTTTGTGTTTTCTTTTTCTTTAAGAACCATGATAGTATGAGATAGTCCTTCAATGATTTATAGAATACTTCATGTGATTCACTTATATCTTTTGAGTATGACCTTATAAAATGCTCCTTGCGCTTCACTTAAATCTTTTGAGTATGGTTTTATAGAATGCTTCGTGCGCTTCACTTATATATTTTGAGCTTGGATATTGGTTAGACTATATTAATTGTAGAATGCTCCATGAACTTCACCTATATATTTTGGAGTATGAATAATACTATCATCTAAAGCGGGTTTGGAAGAGTGTCAACTTTAGGAATTAGTGATCCCACTATTCCGAATGAGAAGAATTTTGCTTATGCCAAGAGTAGAAAAATTTATATGCTTGTAGATCATGAAAATAATGCTTTATGTGATGGTTATATTGTTGAATTCATTCATGATTCTACTGAAAATTATTATGAGGGAGGAATATATGCTTGTAGGAGTTGCAATAATATCAAGTTTCCTCTCTATGTGCTTAAAGTTTTGAAGTTATACTTGTTTTGCCTTCCTATGCTAGTTGACTCTTGTTCCTATAAATTATGTGCTCACAAAATCCCTAGGCATAGAAAGTGGGTTAGATTTAAATGTGCTAGTCATATTCTTCATGATGCTCTCTTTATGTTTCAATTCTTTTCTTTTATGTGAGCATCATTGAAATCATCGTGCCTAGCTAAAAGGCACTAAAGAAAAGCGCTTGTTGGGGGGACAACCCAATATTTACCCTTACTGTTTTTGTGTGTTTACATGATTAAGCTACTGCAGTAATCATGTTTTATAGCTTTTGTTTTCAATAAAGTGCCAAGTAAGACCTTTGGGAAGACTTGGGTGAAAGTTAATGTGATCTTGCTGTAAAAAACAGAAACTTTGCGCTCACGAGATTAGCTGTAAATTTTTACAGAAGAGTGCTTTTGAGTTGATTCTTTTTTAATAAGATTAATAGACAAATTCCTCAAGTCCACCAATTTATTTCATAATTTTTGTAGTATCATAAGTATGGTTTCTGTTCAGATCATTACAGACTGTTCTGTTTCTGACAGATTCTGTTTTCATTGCATAGTTTGCTTGTTTTCTAGTTTCTATGGCTTATATTTCTCAATATAAATTGTAGAAATGATATGGTAGAGTAGGAATTGTGTGAGAAAAATTATGAACCTTGTCTTTGACAGTACCAAAGTGAATGGTTTACTCTTTATCATACTAACCTACCTCACGAAGTTCCGTTAAGTTTTGTGTGATTGAAGTTTTCAAGCTTTGGGTGAGATATCGATATGAGGAGAATAAGGAGAGGAAAGACCCTAAGATTGGGGATGCCCAAGGCACCACAAGGTAATATTCAAGGAATACTCAAGCGCCTAAGCTTGGGGATGCCCCGGATGGCATCCCCTCTTTCGTCTTCAAAACTATCGGTATACCTAGCTATATTTTTATTCGTCACATGATATGTGTTTTGCTTGGAGCGTATTTTCAATTTTACTTGCTGTTTGAATAAAATCACTGGATCTGAAATCTTGAATGAAAAAGAATCCTCCCATGGCTAGTTAATTATTTGACTACTCAGTGTTCTTCACTTATATCTTTTGGAGTAGTTTGTCATTTACTCATGTGCTTCACGTATATCCTATGAGTAAATGGTTGAATGAATTGAATATCATAAATCTGAATTTATATATGTTTCATATGCTTATACCATGGGGAGTAATGACTTCACACAAAATAAGTATAGGTAGTAAACTTATTTGAAAGTTAGCAAACACAGAATTGGTCACTTGAACAATTCATGAAAGAATAATGAAGGAAGAGAGATTTCACATGTAAATATACTATCTTGGACATCTTTTGTAATTGTGAGCACTCATTAAAATATGACATGCTAAAAGGTTGATGTTGGACAAGGAAGACAACGTAATGGGGTATGTTTTCTTATATCCGAAATAAAGTATATTGTCATGGATCATCCAACATGTTGAGCTTGCCTTTCCCCCTCATGCTAGCCAAATTCTTTGCACCAAGTAGAGATACTACTTGTGCTTTCGAATATCCTTAAACCCGGTTTTGCCATGAGAGTCCACCATATCTACCTATGGATTGAGTAAGATCCTTCAAGTAAGTTGTCATTGTTGCATGCAATAAAAATTGCTCTCTAAATATGTATGATCTATTAGTGTGGAGAAAATAAGCTTTATACGATCTTGTGATATGGAAGCAATAAAAGTGACGGACTGCATAATAAAGGTCCCTATCACAAGTGGCAATATAAAGTGACGTTCTTTCGCATTAAGATTTTGTGCATCCAACTATAAAAGCACATGACAACCTCTGCTTCCCTCTGCGAAGGGCCTATCTTTTATTCTTGTCTTATACCTTATACAAGAGTCATGGTGATCTTCACCTTTCCTTTTTACATTTTATCCTTTCGCAAGCACATTGTGTTGGAAAGATCCTGATATATATATATATATATATATATATATATATATATATATATATATAATTGGATGTAAGTTATCATGAACTATTATTGTTGACATTACCCTTGAGGTAAAAGGTTGGGAGGCAAAACTATAAGCCCCTATCTTTCTCTATGTCCGACTAAAGCTTTGAACCCACAAATATCACGTGAGTGTTAGCAATTGTGAAAGATTAAATGATAGTTGAGTATGTGGAGTTTGCTGAATCAAAGCTCTCACATAGACCCTTCCCGAAAATAAGATGGATTGCAATTGTTTGATGACTAAGAGCACGGTTTGTTAGTTTTCAAGAAAGTTATGATCTATACTTTAACATGTGAATAGCTTGTTACTTGATCATGAGAAGTTTTATAAGTTGAGCTACTGTTATGATATATAATGATGCTATAAAAAGTGATTGAAACTATCATTGATCAAACTTAAGAAATTGCTAGCATTCACACTTCATAAATTATTTCTTTTATCATTACCTACTTGAGGACGAGCATGAATTAAGCTTGGGGATGCTGATACGTCTCCAACGTATCGATAATTTATGAAGTATTCATGCCATCTTTACTATTGTTTTATATGATTTTGGTATGATTTGATTAGAACTAACCCGGACTGACGCTGTTTTCAGCAGAACTACCGTGGTGTCGTTTTGTGCAGAAACAGAAGTTCTCGGAATGCGTTGAAAATCAACGGACAATTTTTCTGGAAAATATAAAAAATACTGGAACAAAAATCTACCGGAGGGGTGTCCCGTGGGCCCTACGAGGGTGGGGGGCGCGCTCACCACCCCTGGGCGCGCCCCTATGCCTCGTGGACTACCCGTGGGGCCCCCTGACTTGTTCTCGACGCCAACCTCTCCTCTAAATACGCAAACCTCCGGAAATTAACCTAGATCGGAAGTTCCGCCGCCGCAAGCCTCTGTAGCTAGGAGAAATCAATCTAGGCCCTCTCTGGCACCCTGCCGGAGGGGGCCATCATCACCGGAGGCCATGGAGGAGGATCCCGGAGGGGCAATCATCGCCATGAAGGCCAAGGACCAGAGGGAGAACCTCTCCCCGTCTAGGGGGAGGCCATGGAGGAGGAAGCACAAGGGGGAGAACCTCTCCTCCTCTCTCTCGGTGGTGCCGGAGTGCCACCGGGAGGGGAATCATCGCCGGGGTGATCGTCTTCATCAACATCACCATCATCATCACCATCCTCATCTCTTTTACGCGGTCCACTCTCCCGCACCCCGCTGTAATCCCTACTTGAACATGGTGCTTTATGCCACATATTATGATCCAATGATGTCTTGCCATCCTATGATGTTTTGAGTAGATATCCTTTGTCTTTCGGTCGATTGATGATCTAGATTGGTATGAGTTGTATGTTTTATTTTGGTGCTGTCCTATTGTGCCCTCCGTGTCGCGCAAGCGTGAGGGATTCCCGCTGTAGGGTGTTGCAATATGTTCATGATTCGCTTATAGTGGGTTACTTGAGTGACAGAAGCATAAACCCGAGTAAGGGGGTTGTTGCGTATGGGATAAAGGGGACTTGATGCTTTAATGCTATGGTTGGGTTTTACCTTAATGATATTTAGTAGTTGCAGATGCTTGCGAGAGGTCCAATCATAAGTGCATATGATCCAAGAAGAGAAAGTATGTTAGCTTATGCCTCTCCCTCATATGAAATGGCAATGACGACTACCGGTCTTGTTAACGATTGCCTAGGATAATTCCGCACACCGACCCATCATTATTCCACACTCGCTATTTATAATATTTAGTAATATATTCTAACTTTATGATAACAGCACCTACTTTTATGTTTTAGCTCTCCGATATCATGCAAAGTTATCCTGTTCATACCCACAACATAGTTTTATTTCTCGTTTCTAGTTGGAAGCAAACATTCGGTGTACGTAGAGTCATATCAATGGCAGATAGGACTTGAGAGAATATTGATCTTGCCTTTAGCTCCTTGTGGGTTCGACACTCCATACTTATCACTTCCACCTTTGGGAATTGCTACGATGATTCCCTGCACTTGGGGATTATCACACACACGTTCGGCAAAATGAGGTCGTGTGCGACTGGCGAGCACTCAAATACGGAAATACGTACAGTAGAGCTAAAAAAAATACAATTATACAGCAAAATTGTTTCATGTCGCAAGTACATCCCACATAGTCAGTCCCCGCTAAACGTTTCCGTTCGTATGCACATCCCACACAGTCGCTCCAAGGAAAACGTTTCCGTTCACAGGTACATCACACACAATTTTTCCCGTTAAATCGTTTGCGTTATTGAATGTAACACACACGGTCCGTAGAAGAAACTATGTGGCAAAGGCTATCCATGACACACAGTTTTTATGTGGTAAACGTTTGCACAAGGTGGCCTAACGCAAACAGTTTTCAAGAGAAAGTCGTGTTCGATTGTTCATTGATCCAACACGGTTTATTCCTAGAAACTGTGTGCGTTGCCTGAGGTCATCGCCCACGGTATTTCTTCAACAACCGTTTGCAATATCAAAACCCAATTAGCAGGCTAATTTGCCATTAGCAGGCTAATTGCCCTATTATTAATAATCCATTTATTAATCTAATTGACATTCATATTAAGCACACAATATATTTCATTTCCATATTAAGGAAGCATAATTTCATAATTGAAGTACATCAGAGTACAACATGATATAGCTTCAGCACTCAGCTACCCCATTACACAACTGCACGAGCAGCAAGTTCCACATGCAACATGTAGAACCTTTCGAAATTAGCATCATAGACGGTACATAGATAGATGCATCTCATCTGGAAAATTACTGAAGCGGAAGCCGAATATTGAGCCTTCATTCATGTTGAAGGTCTTTGCAACTTTAGGCCAGTGCCTGTGGATGTTTGACCGTCCGTCCTTCGACCTCTTCAGGAACACTTCAATATTGAACCGTGGGTGTTGTATGAAAACCTTCCTCGCCACCTGACCATAGAGGTGGTTTGAGAGGTAATCATCAGTGAACTGCTTTGGAAAGGCCTGAAAACAAGGATGTGCATAAATATCTTCTCTATATTGGAAATGGGGCAAAGGAAGAAAAAAAGGCAAGGTATAATAGTTAGTACCATCTTGTAGTGAACTGATATCTTCTTCATTGTGCAGACAAAGATCTTGTTGTTTTTTGTCGCTAATTTCTTTATCCTAACAATCTTTCTGAGTTTCTTGATTTGATTGATATTCATGGACAACTCATTTCCCCATATGCAAAAAGGGTCGAACAGTGGGTCAAAACCTCTGACAGCAGGACCTACATGTGCAAGACCAAATTGTTAAAAACCAAAATATTAGAATGGTTCCTGCAATTGCACAATAATGTGCTATTAGACAACGGACCATGCACGTGCTAACCTCGATTGTAAACCTCGGTGCTTCCCATTGTTTCCCTACAACACATATAAGGTAGTTAGTCATCAAGTTAAGTAAGGGTTCGCATGCTATCAGTAAAATATGTTGATGAAAAATAAGCACATTGCAGATTCATCAGATTAATTGAAGCCACACGGAAAACCCATTTACCCAAACCAAGCATGATTAAGAACTAGGAAATATAGCACTTGTATATGTTTCTCATGTATTAAGTGCAGCCAAATTCAATTTATTCCTCACATGCACAACAAATACAAAATTCTACCCACGACAATTGGACATCGCATTGCAGAATTCACTACTGGAATCAGCTAATTTGCCATCTGCCAGCTCTTTGCCGTCTGCTAGCGGATGGCAAAGAAGGTCTTTGCCATCAGCTACCCAAAAGCAGACGGCACAGAAAATGGCAGACAGCAAAACAGGCCTTTGCCATCAGTCAGTTCTTTGCCGTCAGCTGGCGGACGGCAAAGAATCTTTGCCGTCAGCTGGCGGACGGCAAAGAGAGAGGTGGCCCCCCACTAACGGAAAAAAAACGCCCCCACTTTGCCGTCTGCTAGCAGACGGCAAAGAGACAAAACAGCGGACGGCAAACCAGATCCACACCCCCACCGCACGTTATCTCTTCTCTCCCTCTCTCCCCCCCGCCGTTATCTCTTCTCTCCTTCTCTCCCCTCCCCGAGGCCCACCAGATCCGCACCCACCGCCGCACCCACCGCCGCCCCCGCCGCTCCTCTCCTCGCCGGCCGTCTCCGCGGCCTGCCTCCTCTTCGGCCTCGCCGGGTTCCTCGCCGCCGCGGTCTCCCTCTCCTGGGCGCCCGCCGAGGCCCCGCGGGGCCGCTGCCCGGACTCCTCGCACCCGCTCTCCGTCTCCGTCGCCTGGGACCGGCGCCCCGGGGATGCCGCGGGCGGCGCCACCGACCTCCCGGCGGGCCTCGCCACCGGATCGCGCGGCAGGCACAAGGTGGGGGAGCCGCGACCTCGAACAGGAGGCCGCCGCCTGGGGCGCATTGATTCGAGCTAGGGTTTCAGTCAATCGGTCGGGACCATGGAGTCGCCGCCGCCCAAGCGCAACGCCGGCCACGTCGGCGAGGACGGAATCAGCGCCCTCCCCGACCACCTCCTCCTCGACATCCTCGAGCGCCTCCACCTGCGTGAGGCGGTCCGCGCCGGCGCGCTCTCCACGCGGTGGCGGCACCTCCCCAGCCACCTCTCGCTCGTGCACCTCGACGCCGGTCACTTCCGCGGCGCCACATCGCTCCAGGCCTTGCTCACTCGGGTGCCTCCCGCCGAGGGAGTGTGCGAGAGTGGTGCCCTCAAGGTGCTCGTCCTCAGCTTCTACACGTCTTCCCCTCACCTGACCTCATTAGCACTTGCAGTAGGCTCAGGCACCTCAGCTTGAGATTCTGCAGACTGCTTGATCTGCACTCCACGCTCAAGATCGATGTGCCGTGCTCTGAGCTCCAGGAGCTTGAGTTCATCGGCCTTTTGTGCACACGGATCGAGCTCGTCTCTGTCCCCAAGCTTAGACAAGTGGAGTGCAAATGTTGGCTCTTCAATAACCCTCCAGTGCGCTTTGGCTACGTTCCTGAGCTTCGCGGTTTAGTACTCGCTTCTAAAGCCAAGGCATGGCAAGAGCCATTCACG
The DNA here is from genome assembly GCF_018294505.1 of Triticum aestivum. NCBI lineage: Eukaryota > Viridiplantae > Streptophyta > Magnoliopsida > Poales > Poaceae > Triticum > Triticum aestivum. The sequence goes on from NC_057811.1 coordinate 89,527,351, forward strand.
CTTAGCGAATGCCTGTCAACGAGTGTTGGTGCCAGGAACCTGTCAACACTGACTCTGTGTTTTGGGTACCAAATGGTATACTTAATTTCTGCGCAGCACTTAAATATAAATCTTCTGCATCGTCATACCATGTCTTCTCTACCAGTTTCAGTTGTGCATGTATGTTCTTGCTGCAGATTTGGATTCAGCCAGAACCTCCGAAGCAGCTCATTGCTATATTCAGAAACCTGACCTCTGTGCGTCTGGGGCCAACTAGTACCAAGATTTTTTTTAACTTGGTACCACAGAAAGATGTATACCTAAAAAGTGCCCTGGGGCCACATGTTAGTGACACATGAATGGCACTTCACAACTTGAATGTGTCGTGGTTGTGGTTGTGGGATGTGCCGTGGCGCGGTGGTGCTGGATGTGCCCACGTCGCCGGCGGTGCTGGATGTGCCGTGGCGCGGTGGTGCTGGATGTGCCCACGTCGCCTGCGGTGCTGGATGTGCCGTGGCGCGGTGGTGCCCCTGGGTGGCGCCTCCGTGTTGCGGTGCCCCTGGTTGGCGCCTTCGTGCCCGTGCTCTCACTGGTGCCGCCGTTGTGGTGCTCTCTGGCAAGCTCCGGCTTGTTGTGGTGGTGTTGGTTGTGATGCTGGTCACACCATAGTGATGGTGTGGCTGCATCCTACTTCGGCTACAACTCCTTTTGGTGAGCTTCTCCTTGCTCCCCTCCTGATCTCTCTAATGCATAGCTCTAGATCTTGATCTTGTGGGATGTGAGGCTCTATTAGCTGTGGTTAGCTGCTGTAGATGAGCATCAACTTGTATTGGAGCTCTCTGTGATGATTCTTGCTGTGTCAGGGTTTTGGTCAGTGACCATCTATGTGTATTTGTGAAGTATATATACTCCTGTACTGCTCTGTTCTGTTTAGTTGATCCTGGAGTTGTTACTTTGGTCAGTTACTTTACTCATGAACGGATACTCACTTGTTCTTAGTTATTTTACTTCTAATACTGATATGAACAGATACCACTTGGTTTGGCTATTCCTATTTGTCTCTTTCTAATAGCCTATGAACAGATGCTATACTTGGTTTTGGCTGTTACTTTCCTAGTTTTCTACTGATAAGACAGATACTACATCTGATTTGGGCAGTGATGCTGGTCTGAGCCCCCCTCTCTTAGGCTTAATTTACATGTGACTATCCCTGTGCTGTGATGAACTAGCCCTGGCACTTCCAGGCTGTCTGAGCACATAATCCCTCAAGTATACCTTGAGGTCTTCTGTAGCTCTCCTTAATAGTTATCTCTTCTAAGCTGCTGGTGGTTCGATGTGTTGGGACTTGGTCTGGTTGGCTAATTATCTTGATCTCAAGTACTGGCTCCTAGGGCATTGCATTTCACCAAGTGAAATGCTACATTTCTACTCCTAACCCATTCTCTCTTTCTTAGTGTTTTTGTTATGCAGGTTGGAAGAAAAGAAGAAGATCCGGAGAAGATCTTAGTAATAAGATAGTCTTTTAGGAAAATAGATATTTAGTTTTAGATCATTCCTTGTAATATTTGTTGGATATCTGTTCATGGATATGTGTTGGATATATATGTGTTCATGACTATATATTGGTAACATGTGTTGGATATATATGTGTTCATGAGTATTGGTAATATGTGTTGGATATGCTATATTGGTCATATATATATGTGTTTGATTTTCTGTGAAAATGAATTGATATAAGAAGAAACAGAATTAATGCCTATTTGGTCTCTTTGCCATCTGCCAACAGATGGCAAAGAGCCTGTAGCCTTTGCCGCCAGCTGGCGGACGGCAAAGGCTGCCGTTAGCCACCTTCTTTGCCGTCCGCTTCTTTGCCGTCCGCCGCAGATGGCAAAGAGCCTTTGCCGTCCGCCGCCTGGAAGCAGACGGCAAAGTAGGTCTTTGCCGTAGCCTTCTTTGCCGGAGCCTTTTGCCGTCCGCGGCTGACGGCAAAGGTCTTTGTCGTCCGCCTTTCGAGCCTTTGCCGTCCGCCGTGGCAGACGGCAAAGTAGCTGTTTCCTGTAGTGATTGAACCAAGCAGTTAACTAAACACCACAACAAATGAACCAAACATTAACTGAGCACCACATTGCACAATATAACATTGAACCAAGCAGTTAACTAAACACCACAACAAATGAACCAAACATTAACCGAGCACCACATTGCACAATATAACATACTCGTAATAGAAGATCAGAGAGTCAACCAAACAGTTAACTACAGCCAATTGTAGCAATTGTATTTGTTTCTCATGTATTTACTACAGCCAAATTCAATTTATTCCTCACATGGTATACAATAACAGAATGCACCCACAATTTTGTAAAGATAAATTCGATTTATTTCTCACATGGAAGACAATACAAAATTGCAGCCTGAAGAATTGAACATCACATTTGCAGAATTAAACCAAACAGTTAACTGAAGACGACAACTAATTAACAAAATAGTTAATAAGTGAGCACCACACTGCACAACATATAGAACATATACACTAGAGCAACAGATTGCATGGTGAAATTAGATAGCACAATTCACTAGATTTTGTGAAGGAAAGGCAGGAGCAGCACACGCAACGGGTAAATCGAGCATGCTTAACCGGCATAGCTAGCAATTGGCAAGGTGCTTCTCCAAGATCTGGGGGTCGGCACGAATGGCAGCCATCACGACCACATCCGCGCGTGCGACCGCGATTTGCTTCTCCGCTGCCAAATGCTCCTTGAGGTCCTGGCTATACTGCGTGCACCATGGCCTAGGCCGGCGCTTATTTGGTGGAGGGGTCGGTGATTTGGGTGGAAGGTGTCGCGCTCGCGCCGGCGGTTGGGGCATGTGGGATGTGGAAGGAGGAGGAGGATGGGGGTCGGGTGTGGATTACCTGCCTGGATAGAGGAGGCCGAGCAGCGTGAAGGAGGGTCGCCGGCGAGGAGGCGGCGACGCTGCAAGCAAGGAGTGAAGGTTTCAACTTGGAAAGGAAGGCGGAAAGAGGGGAAATGTGGCTTTTGGTAAGGGGGAGGGGGCGGGAGGTAGATATTTCCGCAGAAGTCGAAAATTTGGAATCGCTTCAGCCAAACAACTGGCGCGCAAAGTGTCATCAGACACGGTCCCTTATTCAGAACTGTATATGATATGTGGACATCACAAACGATTCATATAGCTTAACCCGTGTGTGATGAGTTTGAACGTCAAAAGTTTTGGTTCGAATTTCCATGGTTACAGTGGTCATCCACATCATTGCGTAATTTGGGTACACAAAGGAGACTACAGCATACCCACACTTCTTAATCGAGCAAGTTCAGCAATTAAACAGAGCTAGCTGACATAAACATTACTCTAACAAATTAAAGACCGACGCTCTTAATTAAACAAAAGATAGAGTACTACTACGGCTGGTGCTCGTCGATCTCCGCCGCCGCCTCCATGTCCAGCTCGTGCCCGACGGTCTCCTGGGGAAGGGGCTCCATGGCATCCATCGCACCATACTCGGCAAGCATCTCTCCATCCGCATCAGCCATCTCTTTGGAAAAGGCCGCCACGAGCTGGGCGTGGGCGGACGCGATCTGGGCTTGGACGGGCTCCGTCGTTGCAAGGTATGTGGAGGAGGAACGAATGGCTGCTAGAACGCTCTCGGCGATTGCCAGCTCTTCGACTGTGGGTTGCCGACCGTTGTCGGAGAAGCTTCATTCGATTTGTGCGGTGACCGCAAGGAGCTGGGCGTGGGCGGCCTCGACATGGTCGTGGGCGGCCTCCATCAGGGCTAAGGCCACCGCTACGGAACGGACAGCTGCTGTGCCGCTCTCGCCAGTTGCTATCCCTGAGGCAGATGTTGTTGCCGCCACGTGAGAAGCAACAGCGGCCGTTTGGGCTGCCTTTGCCGCCCGGTCGCAAATTGCGGCCGCGCTCATGCACCTTGTTAGCACGCGCATGGCGGTTGCGGCCGCGCTCTCGCTGGAGTGGGCCACTGAAGTTGCCCTCACGGCGCTGGTCCACGTGCCCATCTTTCACCGGCGAGGATTGAACAGTGAAATGATATTTGGGGAGCGAGCTAGTGTGCTTGAGACGCCGGCTGTGGACTATAGCCGACGCACCTTATCGCGTAAGCCATAGGCGTACTATACACCGACGGTGCTCCAAGATATCTTGTACTACATCTCACACGGTTGCTGATAATAAACTGTGTGCGATCTACTTGATTTTTCATCTTGATTTGAATTACATAATGGGGTCACAGCGACAATGGACGGTGTTTGAATTGATAGACCTTCTATCTGGAGTGAACATGCAACTATATGTGTGTCGTAAAAGAATTGGAATTATTCAGGGTTCGTTTGAACATTTTATACATTAAATTGGTTTTCTACCCATTTCAGGTGAACAGTTCAAATTTGAACTACATGCACATGCTCCAGTGCATATAAATTGGTTGCAAAATCAAATATGTGTCCTTGGGTGCATGCTTAGGTCCCATGCAAGAAATGGGAATGAATTTCAAACACTAGGGCACCGTTGATTGCCGGCAAAACATTGAGATGCCTGGTTTTTAAATTCTAGTAAATCCAAAACTCGTCTGAAATTCATGAAACTTGGCATGCTATCATGGAGCGGCATCAACATGCCGTGGTACAAATTTTGTCCCATTTGGGGCAGGTTTGGGTATATGCTTCTCACAAACCGGAGCTTCTCACAACAAGCATGATGGTTTTCGGTAGGGAAAGTCCCACCTTTGTGGATGAAACGATATCCATTGCCTCTTATTGCTTTCAATTTTTTTCTTGTGTCAACATAAAACACAGGAGTGTCGTGTGATTTTTTGTGATTTTTCGGGGTTCGTTTATACATTTTTATGCACTAACTGAGTTTTCAATGCATTTTATGCGCGTAATTCAAATTTGAACTACATGCACATGCTTCAGGGTTCGTTTGAACATTTCATACACTAAATTGGTTTTCTAGCCATTTCAGGTGAACAGTTCAAATTTGAACTACATGCACATGCTCCAGTGCATATAAATTGGTTGAAAAATCAAATCTGTGTCCTTGGGTGCATGCTTAGGTCCCATGCAAAAAATCGGAATGAATTTCAAACACCAGGGCAGCGTTGATTGCCGGCAAAACATTGAGATGCCTGGTTTTTAAATTCTAGTAAATCCAAAACTCGTCTAAAATTCATGAAACTTGGCATGCTATCATGGAGCGGCATCAACATGCTGTGGTAGAAATTTTGTCCCATTTGGGGCAGGTTTGGGTATATGCTTCTCACAAACCGGAGCTTCTCACAACAAGCATGATGGTTTTCGGTAGGGAACGTCCCACCTTTGGGGACGAAACGATATCCATTGCCTCTTATTCCTTTCAGTTTTTTTCTTGTGTCAACATAGAACAACAGGAGTGTTGTGTGATTTTTTGTGATTTTTCGGGGTTCGTTTGGACATTTTTATGCATTAACTGAGTTTTCAATGCATTTATGTGCATAATTCAAATTTGAACTACATGCACATGCTCCAGTGCATATAAATTGGTTGAAAAATCAAATATGTGTCCTTGGGTGCATGCTTAGGTCCCATGCAAGAAATGGGAATGAATTTCAAACACCAGGGCACCGTTGATTGCCGACAAAACATTGAGATGCCTGGTTTTTAAATTCTAGTAAATCCAAAACTCGTCTGAAATTCATGAAACTTGGCATGCTATCATGGAGCGGCATCAACATGCCGTGGTACAAATTTTGTCCCATTTGGGGCAGGTTTGGGTATATGCTTCTCACAAACCGGAGCTTCTCACAACAAGCATGATGGTTTTCGGTAGGGAACGTCCCACCTTTGTGGACGAAACGATATCCATTGCCTCTTATTGCTTTCAATTTTTTTCTCGTGTCAACATAGAACAACAGGAGTGTTGTGTGAATTTTTGTGATTTTTCGGGGTTCGTTTGGACATTTTTATGCATTAACTGAGTTTTCAATGCATTTATGTGCATAATTCAAATTTGAACTACATGCACATGCTCCAGTGCATATAAATTGGTTGAAAAATCAAATTTGTGTCCTTGGGTGCATGCTTAGGTCCCATGCAAGAAATGGGAATGAATTTCAAGTACTAGGGCACCGTTGATTGCCGGCAAAACATTGAGATGCCTGGTTATTAAATTCTAGTAAATCCAAAATTCTGTTAACCATTCACGTGACGCCATGTGTCTTGGTTTTAATGGCTGTAGGAGGTGCCGTGCGGACAACTGATTGACCTTGACTGAACGGGAGGCGTGCGAGCGTCGTCCGGCGCGCAGGCTGACCGAGAGGCGTGCAAGCTGTCCTTGAGTGCGCAAGCTCACTGGGAAGCGTGCGAGCTGTACGCTGCGCAGGCTCACTAGGAAGCGAGCCCTTTGACTTCCATGGCCGCCTGCCTTGCTCGCATCCTCTCCATTAATGGCGACCAAGCCGCAGTTTAATTCGCGTTTTTAATATAAAACACTCATCGCAAACGTTTTAGTTAGAACACCCGTATGCAATCCGACAGCTTCCCCAGGAAGCCAAGAGAAAATGTGCCGAGCAGGATTTCTGCATGTCTTGATCGCAAACGTTTTAGATAGAACACCCATATGCAAAGTGAGAGCAGCGCAGGATTTGTGCATCCCTTCATCGCAAACGGTTGTTTTGGATGACCCGTGTGGAACCACGTACAAACAATTTGGTAAGATTTGTCAATCCTTGTAACACTGCGATTTGTCAAAATATGAAGCTAAAAATCACTAGCAGTATCTAATTTTTGCAACTAAAATTCAGTAATTAAGCATATATTTCATTCATAGATTAAGCAGTCGTTCTTAATGTATACAAACAGTTCAACTCGACAGCTGAACCGGCCAAACTTTTCCCCAATTGTTGCCAACCACGTACTGAAATAGCTAGTTCAACTAAATATACTAGCTAATTTTAAGTACGTTGTACAGTTCCACCACATCTATAGTCAGATGAACTGAACAAAATAGCCCCTAAATACTACTACTATTGTGGAGGGGATTTGTACTACTTCCGGCTGCCTCTCCTCTGCTGAGCGCGCTCAATAAGAGGCGGAGGAGGAGGAGCCTACCGACGAGCTGGACAACCGCAATGCGGTGCCTGTCGCTAATGCAGCTTCAGTGACGCTCGCCTCAAACGCCCTCTGCCGCTCCAGACGACCCCTCTCAAAGTGGTGGTTCTCCTCGTAGATCTCCTGATTCCTCGCCTCTGAGGCGGCGTGTGCCGCTGCCACTGCAGCGGTAAGGCTCTTTGCATGCTCGACGAGGTGCTCCTCCTCCTCCCGCAGGAACTCGGTGTAGCGCGCAAGGTCGCTATCGCACGTACGGGCATCCACCTCCACCTCCCACCTTCGGGCGGCGGTGGCGGAGCGGGTGATGACCCCGGCGGTCAACGGTGGGCTGGCGGCCACGGCGGCCAACGATGGGGTGGCGGCCACGACCACCACCTCCCGCCTTCGGGCCGCGGTGGCGGAGCGGATGATGGCCACAGTGGCCGGCAGTAGGGTGGCGGCCACGACGGCCATCTCCCGCCTTCGGGCCGCGGCGGCGGAGCGGGCGATGGCCCTGGATTTCGACGGTGGTGTGGCGGCAACGGCGGCGGGCAATAGCTACCGACGGGCATCGGCGGCGGAGCGTGTGGTGGGTGTTCCGCGCACACCCAACAGGGACGCCACGCGCATTACACTACGCCGAGGACTGCGCCGCCGCCGCGGTGTAGCCTCCCAGCTGGAGCTATCCTCTGATGACGGCGGAGTGGCTGAGCGATGACGACGGACCGGTGCCATTGGCGAATGTGGGAGAAGCAGACGAGATAAGCTACAGGGATGGAGAGGAAAATGCGACGCAGGACTCGTCGGCCGTGAGGGTTTTTATAGCAGGCCGGTAAGCATTGGGATTTTGGAGGATTTCACTGAGTCGGGCGGGAAGCTTACGCGGGAACCTGCGAGGTTGCGCGGGAACGGGCTCACCGACGATTCATTGGCGCCACCGTTTGGCAAAAAGAACGCCCCCGCGCGCTGCGCTAGCTTGCGCTGTAAGCCGTCTGCGGCAGCGGGTTGACAAGACGTGCGAGAGGAGGACGAAAGGCCACGTACACATACGGTTAATAGAAAAATGTTTGCGATTTAATTACCTACTATACCACCGTCCTGCTTTATAAGTATGATTTAACTAATAAAATACGAATGCGTGTCGCCAAAGATTATATAATTGGATTTGTATTTGAACATAGTTTCCAATTATATAATTTTTAAAACATGCATTAACATTTTGTTGGTTAAATTTGAGGGCAAAGTATGGCACGGAATATAAAGGAGACTATAGACTAGACGGAGATGGTACCACACGACCGCTCTCTACGCAGCGACGCAACTGTCGGCCGACTTGTAGGCGACCATTTGCTGCGTGTTCATCTGCTCCATGCGTGTGGTTTCTTGCGGTTCAGGCGGCCGCGGCGCGCTCTGCTCGCGTCCCTCCGCGCGCGCTCTGCTCTCGCGTCCCTCCGGGTGCTCTACCTTCATCCCTCCGCGCGCGCTTCCAGTGTTTTGGGCCGGCGCATGATCACGCACGTTCGTGTGCAAGCGGTTGCGCCGGTCGCGGCGCGATGATGTAGTTACCCGTTGCAAAAACTGCCATGCGGACGCGCCGAGAATCCACGCCGCCCGGCCCCCTTTTATTCCTGTGGCCATTTACCTTCATCTCTCGTCTCACATGTCACAATAAGCACACCCACGAGGACGCATATAGAGAGGACATCCGGCGGTTCCAATGGTGCTCCCCGTGGCTCCAATGGCGCTCCAAGCGGCCGCCGACGACAACGGTGGGCAGTTCACCACGCATCATGTAGTGGACACCCACGTGAGGGGGAGGGCCCTCTCGGTGGTGTACACGAACGATCCGGTCTTGGTGGAGAGCTCCATCAAAACTATGGAGCAGTTCCTTGCCGAGGACAAGTACCGAGTGGTCGGCTTTGACCTCGGGTACACCATCGGTCGTGCCGGGCATGATCAGAAGGTTTTCGTCGCCCAGTTGTGCGTGCGACATGACGTCCTCATCTACCACTTCCACCTTTCCACAAGGCCTTACGAGCGTTTCTCCAGGTTTATCAAGAGCTCCAACTACAGTTTCGCTACGGTGGACACCACCAACGATCTAAAAGTGCTCAAGGTTTCGGACTTGAAATGCCCGAATCTTGTCAACATCCAGCACCACTACAAGGTCCGGGGCACCGACAAAAGCAAACTGAACTCCCTGGTTGACCTCGCCTCGGCCATCATCGACCCCTACTACGCGAAGATGAAGCAAGAGAGCAATAAGGACAAGAACGCCTGGCACAGTGTGTGGCATAAGAGACTGGATGAACAACATGTCAAGTACACGGCCATGGACGCGTACACAAGCTATGAGATGTATAGGTGGATCATTGACATGAGGAACTGTCTTCTTCCTGACCCAAACGAGGGATCAAGCCACATAGCAGTGGTGGGAGCGTCACAAGAAGTAGATGACTAGACGATCATTTCTCCTACTTTAGAATGCATGCAACTGTTTATTGAGGTGTGTGCGAATGATCTGTATAGTCACTTATGTAATTGGATGTTTATTTCAGTTATATATATACATGTTATTCTACTGTAGACAGAGCAATTCACACGGCTTATTAGCAGCAATCGTCTGTGTTATTATTGGTCTTCGCACACATTTCAGATTACAGACCTGTTTGCCGCGTATCACACACATCTTGTTTAGTTGAACCGTTTCCGTTGTGTTGCCTAATCACACACAGTTCATCCTAGTGAACCGTATGCTGTATATCACACACGCCTTCATCTGGCTGCCGTTTCTTTTGTGCCTCCTCATCACAAACAGTTCATTGAGCTGAACCGTATGCCCTGCATCGCACACGCAACTAAATTCTGAACCGTGTTTGATGCATCTGTCATCGCAAATGTTTTGCACCTTTTTTGACGGTTTTTACACCACCGTTTGCGATTATGGCATCACACATAGTTTCATCGAAGGGTCTCTGATCGTAGTGTCGCGTTTGGACCATCCCGCAGTAGTGTTACCTCACGTCTGCTTGCCTATCTTGAGGTGCCGTACCCCGGAAGGGATTGACAGCCCCTTTGACTCGTCGAGTTGCGAGGTGTTGTTGTTTGTGTGCAGGTGCTGTTTACGTTGTGTTGCTTGGTTCTCCTACTGGTTCGATACCTTGGTTTCATAACTGAGGGAAATACCTACCATCGTTGTGCTACATCATCCCTCCCTCTCTGGGGAAATACCGACGTAGTTGCAGCTACCATCAAGGAGAATTTCTGGCGCCGTTGCCGGGGAGGATCTTCAACATAACCACGTTGCTAATCACAAATCGCATCTCCTTGCAATTTACTTTATTCGCCATTTGCCTCTCGTTTTCCTCTCCCCCACTTCACAAAAATTTGCCGTTTTATTCGCCTCTCTTTTTCCCTTCGCCGTTTTTCTTGTCAGATCTGTTTTTGCGTGTGAGATCTTGTTTGCCGTTATGGATAATTCCTCCTATATTGCTTGCACTCCCGGGAACGAGGTTCTCAACTTTAAACAAAGGGGAGGAGAAAGTTTAAAATATGCTTGGTATAGAATTTGCAATGTTCATAATAGATCTATCCGTAAGCAATCTACCATTGTGCTTCTACGTTCTTTTTATGTCGGCATCACCACTTGGTATAGATTCATCCTTGATACAATTACCGGTGGAAATTTCTTAATGAGTCCCCCTTTTGATGCTCTTAATGCTATGGGAAATTTAGTGGGCTCACCACCTCTTATGGTTAATGAAACAATTTTGACTCTTGAGCATGTTATGGAAAGACTAGATGATATCGAAAAGAAAATGCTCACCGAAGATCATATGGAAATTATACATAAAAAGATGCATAATTTTGCCACAAATCTTGGATCAAAAGCGGGCGATATTTTTAAGTTGTTAAAATAAAGGGGTACTTTAATCCATGAAAGAATAGAAGAAAGTCCGACTCGGATCGATAAATTGGAAGAAATCTTTAGTAATCTAAGCACGGCTTTTACTACCACTAAAATTATTGAGGAAACTCCCGTAAAGAGTAGGAGATCCAAAAATAAGGGTGCAACTCCTAGTGATAGAAATAAAGGAGATCTTAAGATGATTAGTATCCACCCTGATTTTGTTGAAGTGATAAGAGATCCTTTTTGCAAGAATGAAATCTTTGAATTTATTCCCAGGAGTTTTGTTATTGAAAATCTTTATGCTAAATCTTTGAGGGATTCGAAGTGTTTGATTGAAGAGTTGGACAAAGATGACAAAACTTAGATCCTTGCTTTATGCCTAGCTAAGGGCGTAAAACTATAGCGCTTGTTGGGAGGCAACCCAATGAATAAAATTTATTTTTTCTTTTTTCTTTCTGTTCTTGAGTGTTAGCACAATTATGCTACTTTTATGATTGTGTTATTTATGTTTTAATTAGTGTTTGTGCCAAGTAGAACCAATAGGATCTTCTTGGGTGATAGTTGTTTGATCTTGCTGAAAAAGACAGAAACTTCGTGCTCACGAAAATAATTTCCAAAATTCACCAGAACGTGATAAAATGCTAATTCTTTTTGCAGAAGATCAATATACAAATTATCTAGGTTTTCCCAGTTTTTTAGAATTTTTTGAGTTCCATAAGTATTCGTTTAAATCAGATTACTACAGACTGTTCTGTTTTGACAGATTCTGTTTTCTTTGTGTTGTGTGCTTATTTTGATGGCTCTATGGTTTTCTTTGATGAGTTTTTGCCGTAGAAAAGTTGGAATACAGTAGATATAATAAAAAACAAAATAATAATTGGTTTGGTACAGCACTTATAGTAGTGGTTTATTTTTCTTACACTAACGGATCTCACGAAGGTTTTGTTGAGTTTTGTGTGATTGAAGTTTTCAAGTTTTGGGTTATCTTACGATGGATGAAGGAAGGATGTAAGAGCCTAAGCTTGGGGATGCCCCGACATCCCAAGCTATTATCCAAGAATGAGCAACCAACTAAGCTTGGGGATGCCCCCGAGTGGCGTCCCCGCTTTCTTCCAACAACTGTCGGTATTTTACTCGAGGCTATATTTTTATTCGTCACATGATATGTGTTTTGCTTGGAGCGTCTTGTATGATATGTGTCTTTGCTTGTTTTATTTTGTGTTTTAAGTCATCAATCCTTTCTGGACACACCTTTTTGAGAGAGCCAAAATTATATCATGACTTGTTAGAATTGCTCTCTATGCTTCACTTAAATCTTTTATGAGCTAGGACTTGCTCTAGTGCTTCACTTATATCTTTTTGAGCACGGTGTGCTTTGTTATTTTTGAAGAAATTCTCTCTTGCTTCACTTAAATTATTTTGAGAGAAAGAAAATTTGTTATGCTCATGATCTTCACTTATATTTGTTTGAGCTTATGAAAAGCAACACATAAAAGTTAGTCCCAAAGTGATAGATATCCAAGAAGGATAAAGTAAAAAAAAATGTCATGAAGATCATTGGACAAAATAAACTTGATTCTTAGTAATAGTTTTGAGATATGATGATGTGATATGTCAGTTATGTTGATGAGTAATTGTGCTCTAGTAAGAATATTGGTGTTAAGGTTTGTGATTCCCTATGCATGCACGAAAGTCAATAATCATGCAATGAAAATTATATCCTACTTGTGGTGCATTATTCGGTGTTAATTATGCTTAATGCTTGCTTATGAGATTATTCGTTTCTTGGTTGGTCGCTTCCCAATCTTTTGCTAGCCTTCATTTTGCACTAAGTATGACCTCTACTTGTGCATCCAAAGTCCTTTAAACCAGTTTTGCCACATGAGTCCAATATATCTACCTATATGCGGTATTTTTTGCCGTTCTAAGCAAATTTGCATGTGCCATCTCTAATTTTCAAAATAAACTTCTCTTTTGTGTGTTTGTTTCGCTCGCGGAACGGTAACGGGTGGCTAATATTTTCCATGCTAGATGTGTTATTCTCAAGATGAGTGTTTATTCACTTGTCATTGCACGAGAGTAAGGCAAAGGTCTTAGGGATGCCCAGTCCCGAAATGAAAAAAAATGAATTTACTTTATGTTGTCAAATAATAAATTCCTTGGAAAGTGTTGGTATGGAGGGCACCCGTGGATACGGCTAGCCATGGAAAGGGATAGAATGGTGGAAAAAGGAATAAACTTTATTTTCTGTTTGGGAACCGCCTATGGCATATCTAGCATGGAAAATGTTCTGAACTCTAAGTCGTTTTCGTTGGTGGGATGGATACACCTCCCAAAATGTTTTTACCCCTAAGTTTTCCGCATTGAGCTCTGGCACCTCCACAAATCCCTACTTCCCTCTGCGAAGGGCCTTTCTTTTACTTTATGCAATTTTTATTTTGAAATTTGAGTCTCAATCTTCTCTCATAAAAAACACCAACTAGGAGGCAATATGATCGTGCTCAAGTATTGGGTGTAGTTAATATTCGAGTGTGTTTCATGAATGGATCAATGTTTGAGCATGATGGGCTAGGGATAACTTGTTTTAGCATTGATATTTTGAAACACATGGTTGCTTGTTGATATGCTTGAGTATCTAAATTATTGTGTCAAAACTAGACTATTGCTTTGAATCACATAAAAGTTCAAATGTCCATGCTATAAAGAAAAGAATATGATATGACTTGATGAACAACACTCCACATCAAAAATTCTTTTTTTATCACTTACCTACTTGAGGACGAGTAGGAGTTAAGCTTGGGGATGCTGATACGTCTCCAACGTATCTATAATTTTTGATTGTTGTCCTCGAGTAGGAGTTAAGCTTGGGGATGCTGATACGTCTCCAACGTATCTATAATTTTTGATTGTTCCATGCTGTTTTATTATCAATCTTGGATGTTTTATAATCATTTTATAGTCATTTTATATCATTTTTTGGTACTAACCTATTGACATAGTGCCAAGTGCCAGTTGCTGTTTTTTCCCATGTTTTTTACATCGCAGGAAATCAATATCAAACGGAGTCCAAATGCCACAAAACTTCACGATGATTTTTTATGGGCCAGAAGGAAGGCAATGGGCCCTAGTTGCACCTGGGGAGGTGCCCCGAGGGGGGCACAATCCACCAGGGCGCGCCAGGAGGCCCAGGCGCGCCCTGGTGGGTTGTGCCCACCTCGGGTGCCCCCGGACCGCCTCTTTGCTCTATAAATACCCCAAAAATACCAGAACCCTAGGGGAGTCGACAGAATATTCATCCAGCCACCTCAGAGTCTAGAACCACCAGATCCAATCTAGACACCATCTCGGATGGGGTTCACCACCTCCATTGGTGCCTCTTCGATGATGCTTGAGTAGTTCTTTGTAGACCTTTGGGTCCGTAGTTAGTAGCTAGATGGCTTTCTCTCTCTCGCTGAATTCTCAATACAATGGTCTCTTGAAGATCCATATGATGTAACTCTTTTGCCGTGTGTTCGTTGGGATCTGATGACCTTCGAGTTTATGATCAGTTATATCTTTTTATATCCATAAAAGTTATTTGAGTTTCTTTGATCTCTTATAGCCTCGTATTTATTCTCCGATATTGGGGTTTTGTTTGGCCAACTTGATCTATTTATCTTGCAATGGGAAGAGGTGCCCGGTAGTGGGTTCGATCTTACGGTGCTCGATCCCAGTTACAGAAAGGGAACTGATACGTCTCCAACGTATCTATAATTTTTTATTGTTCCATGCTATTATATTATCTATTTTGGATGTTTAATGGGCTTTAATATCCTCTTTTATATTATTTTTGGGACTAACCTATTAACCGAAGGCCCAGTGCCAGTTTTTGTTTTTTTTGCCTATTTCAGTGTTTTGCAGAAAAGGAATACCAAACGGAATCCAAACGGAATGAAACCTTCGCGATGATCTTTCTTGGAACAAACGCAATCCAGAAGACTTGGAGTTGAAGTCTGGAACTCCGCAAGGCGGCCACGAGGCAGGAGGGCGCGCCCAGGGGTAGGCACGCCCCCACCCTCGTGGGCCCCACAGAGCTCCACCGACGTACTTCTTTCGCCTATATATACTCTTATACCCTAAAAACATTAGAGGGAGCCACGAAACCACTTTTCCACTGCCGCAACCTTCTGTACCTGTGAGATCCCATCTTGGGGCCTTTTCTGGCGATCTGCCGGAGGGGGAATCGATCATGGAGGGCTTCTACATCAACACCATAGCCTCTCCGATGAAGCATGAGTAGTTTACCACAGACCTTCGGGTCCATAGTTATTAGCTAGATGGCTTCTTCTCTCTCTTTGGTTCTCAATACAAAGTTCTCCTCGATGTTCTTGGAGATCTATTCGATGTAATACTCTTTTCCGATGTGTCTGCCGAGATCTGATGAATTGTGGATTTATGAACTTGATTATCTATGAATATTATTTGGTTCTTCTCTGAATTATTATATGCATGATTTGATATCTTTGCAAGTCTCTTCGAATTATCTGTTTAGTTTGGCCTACTAGATTGATCTTTCTTGCAATGGGAGAAGTGCTTAACTTTGGGTTCAATCTTGCGGTGTCCTTTCCCAGTGACAGCAGGGGCAGCAGGGCACGTATTGTATTGTTGCCATTGAGGATAAAAAGATGGGGTTTATATCATATTGCTTGAGTTTATCCCTCTACATCATGTCATCTTGCTTAATGCGTTTCTCCGTTCTTATGAACTTAATACTCTAGATGCATGCTGGATAGCGGTCGATGTGTGGAGTAATAGTAGTAGATGCAGAATCATTTCGGTCTACTTGACACGGACGTGATGCCTATATTCATGATCATTGCCTTAGATATCTTCATAACTATGCACTTTTCTATCAATTGCTCGGCAGTAATTTGCTCA
Source organism: Triticum aestivum (assembly GCF_018294505.1). Taxonomy (NCBI): domain Eukaryota; kingdom Viridiplantae; phylum Streptophyta; class Magnoliopsida; order Poales; family Poaceae; genus Triticum; species Triticum aestivum. The sequence goes on from NC_057811.1 coordinate 89,543,257, forward strand.
CCCACCGTAATACATGCTATCTTGAGAGAAGCCACTAGTGAAACCTATGGCCCCTGGGTCTCTTTCTTATTATATTGCATCTCTTTTATTTACATCGCCTCTCTTTTACTATTTTGCAATCTTTACTTTCCAATCTATACAACAAAAATACCAAAAATATTTATCTTATTAACTTTATGAGATCTCACTTTTGCGAGTGGTCGTGAAGGGATTGACAACCCCTTTATCGCGTTGGTTGCAAGGTTCTTGATTGTTTGTGCAGGTACTAGGTGACTTGCGTGTTGTCTCCTACTGGATTGATACCTTGGTTCTCAAAAACTGAGGGAAATACTTACGCTACTTTGCTGCATCACCCTTTCCTCCTCAAGGGAAAACCAACGCATGCTCAAGAGGTAGCAAGAAGGATTTCTGGCGCCGTTGCCGGGGAGATCTATGCTCAAGTCAAGACATACCAAGTACCCATCATAAACTCTTCTCCCTCACACTAAATTATTTGCCATTCGCCTCTCATTTTCCTCTCCCCCACTTCTAAAACGATTTTCAAAACCTTTGCCTTTTCTTCGCCTCTCTTTCGTTCGTCTCTTTTCGCCTGCTTCTTGTGCATCCGTGCATTATATCGTTTGTCTCGCCATCATGGCTAGTCCTCCTATCATTGTTAATACTCCCGATAATGAAGTTCTCAATTTTAAACAAAGGGAGGGAGAAAATCTAAAAGATGCTTGGTATAGAATTTGCAATGCTCAAAATAGATCTACCAAAAAGCAATCCACTTCCGTTCTTCTTCGCAATTTTTACGTAGGCATCACTCCTTGGAATAGATATGTTCTTGACACCATTACCGGATGGAATTTCTTGGGAAGCCACACTTTTGATTCTTATAATGGCATGATAGATCTGTTGGGCCCACCACCTCTTTTGGTTAATGGAACTATTTTAACTCTGGAACATGTGATGCAAAGGCTTGATATTATTGAAAATAAAATTGCCACTGTAGAGTTAATTGAAATTTTGGATAAAAAGATCCACAACCACATTACCCAATATGGATCTAAGGTAGGGGCTACTCTGAAAAATCTTAGGGATAAGAACCCATAGTTAATGAGAAGATAGACTAAGATTCCACTAGGATTGATAAACTCGAAGATATTATTACCAACTTGGGATCCGCTTTTTCTGATGTTAAAAATACCTCAAACTTCCTCCTACCAAAGTTGCCAAGTTTATTTATGTTCCTAAAAATAAGGGTGAACCTTCTAGTAAAGAAAATGAAGACCTCAAATCAATAAGTGTTCACCCCAATTTTTTCGATATCATTAAGGAACCTTTTACTACAAATGAATTTCTCGATTTCTTGACTAGGAGTTTCATCATTATAAAAACCAAAGAACCTCCTAAGGGTCACGTGTGTTCAATTGAATAATTGCATACCTAAGATGACAATACCTAGATCTATTCTTGTTTTTATGCCTAGCTAGGGGCGTTAAACGATAGCGCTTGTTGGGAGGCAACCCAATCTTATTTTTGTTCTTTACTTTTTGTCCCTGTTTAGTAATAAATAATTCATCTAGCTTATGTTTAGATGTGGTTTTATGTTTTAATTAGTGTTTGTGCCAAGTAGAACCTTTGGGAAGACTTGGGTGAAGTCTTTGCGATCTTGCGGTAAAAAACATAAACCTTTGTGCTCACGAGAATAGCTTCCATTTTTTATTGGAGAGTGCTTTTAGGTTGATTATTTTTGCAGATGATTAATATACAAATTCCTCACGTCCACCAATTTATTTCAGAATTTTTGGAGTTTCAGAAGTATGCATTTTATACAGATTGCTACAGACTGTTCTGTTTTTGACAGATTATGTTTTTCGTATGTTGTTTGCTTATTTTGATGAATCTATGAGTAGTATCGGGGGGTATGAACCATAGAGAAGTTGGAATACAGTAGGTTTAACACCAATATAAATAAAGAATGAGTTCATTACAGTACCTTAAAGTGGTGATTTATTTTCTTATACTAACAGAGCTCATGAGATTTTCTGTTTAAGTTTTGTGTTGTGAAGTTTTCAAGTTTTTTGGGTAAAGATTTGATGGATTTTGGAATAAGGAGTGGCAAGATCCTAAGCTTGGGGATGCCCAGGGCACCCCAAGGTAAAATTCAAGGACAGCCAAAAGCCTAAGCTTGGGGATGCCTCAAAAGACATCCCCTCTTCCGTCTTCATCTATCGGTAACTTTACTTGAGGCTATATTTTTATTCACCACATGATATGTGTTTTGCTTGGAGCGTCTTGTATGATTTGAGTCCTTGCTTTTAGTTTATCACAATCATCCTTGCTGTACACACCTTTTTGGGAGAGACACGCATGAATCGGAATTTATTTGAATACTCTATGTGCTTCACTTATATCTTTTGAGCTAGATAATTTTGCTCTAGTGCTTTACTTATATCTTTTTAGAGCACGGTGGTGGTTTTATTTTATAGAAATTATTGATCTCTCATGCTTCACTTATATTATTTTGAGAGTCTTTTAGGACAGCATGGTAATTTTCTTTTGCTATAAAATTAGTCCTAATATGATGAGCATCCAAGATGGGTATAATAAAAACTATCATATAAAGTGCATTGAATCTTATGAGAAGTTTGATTCCTTATGATTGTTTTGAGATATGAAGATGGTGATATTAGAGTCATGATAGTAGAGTAGTTGTGAATTTTAGAGATACTTGTGTTAAAGTTTGTGATTCCCGTAGCATGCACGTATGGTGAACCGTTATGTGATGAAGTCGGAGCATGATTTATTTTTTTATTGTCTTCCTTATGAGTGGCGGTCGGGGACGAGCGATGGTCTTTTCCTACCAATCTATCCCCCTAGGAGCATGCGCGTAGTACTTCGTTTCGATAACTAATAGATTTTTTGCAATAAGTATGTGAGTTCTTTATGACTAATGTTGAGTCCATGGATTATACTCACTCTCACCCTTCCACCATTGCTAGCCTCTCTTGTGCCGCGCAACTTTCGCCGGTACCATAACACCCACCATTACCTTCCTCAAAATAGCCACCATACCTACCTATTATGGCATTTCCATAGCCATTCCGAGATATATTGCCATGCAACTTTCCACCGTTCCGTTTACTATGACACGCTCCATCATTGTCATATTGCTTTGCATGATCATGTAGTTGACATCGTATTTGTGGCAAAGCCACCTTCATAATTCTTTCATACATGTCACTCTTGATTCATTGCACATCCCGATACACCGCCGGAGGCATTCACATAGAGTCATATTTTGTTCTAAGTATTGAGTTGTAAGTAAAAAAAAGTGTGATGATCATCATTATTAGAGCATTGTCCCAGTGAGGAAAGGATGATGGAGACTATGATTCCCCCACAAGTCGGGATGAGACTCCGGACAAAAATAAAAAAATGGCCATAAAAAAGGGGAGAAAGGCCCAAAAAATAATGATGAGAGAAAAAGAGAGAAGGGACAATGCTACTATCCTTTTACCACACTTGTGCTTCAAAGTAGCACCATGATCTTCATGATAGAGAGTCTCCTATGTTTTCACTTTTATACTAGTGGGAATTTTACATTATAAGAACTTGGCTTGTATATTCCAATGATGGGCTTCCTCAAATTGCCCTAGGTCTTCGTGAGCAAGCAAGTTGGATGCACACCCACTTAGTTTCGTTTGTTGAGCTTTCATACACTTATAGCTCTAGTGCATCCGTTGCATGGCAATCTGTACTCACTCACATTGATATCTATTGATGGGCATCTCCATAGCCCGTTAATACGCCTAGTTGATGTGAGACTATCTTCCTTTTCGTCTTCTCCACAACCACCATTCGATTCCACCTATAATGCTATGTCCATGGCTCACGCTCATGTATTGCGTGAAAGTTGAAAAGGTTTGAGAACATCAAAAGTATGAAACAATTGCTTGGTTTGTCATCGGGCTTGTGCATGATTTAAATATTTTGTGTGATGAAGATAGAGCATAGCCAGACTATATGATTTTGTAGGGATAGCTTTCTTTGGCCATGTTATTTTGAGAAGACATGATTGCTTGATTAGTATGCTTGAAGTATTATTGTTTTTATGTCAATATTAAACTTTTGTTCTGAATCTTTCGGATCTGAACATTCATGCCACAATAAAGAAAATTACATTAATAAATATGCTAGGTAGCATTTCACATCACAAATTCTGTTTTATCATTTACCTACTCGAGGACGAGCAGGAATTAAGCTTGGGGATGCTGGATACGTCTCCAACGTATCTATAATTTTTGATTGTTCCATGCTATTATATTATCTGCTTTGGATGTTTAATGGGCTTTAATATGCTCTTTTATATTATTTTTGCGACTAACCTATTAACCGAAGGCCTAGTGACAATTTTTTGTGTGCCTATTTCAGTGTTTTGCAGAAAAGGAATACCAAACGGAATGAAACCTTCGCGATGATCTTTCTTGGAACAAACGCAATCCAGAAGACTTGGAGTTGAAGTCTGGAACTCCGCGAGGCGGCCAGGAGGCAGGAGGGCGCGCCCCCCACCCTCGTAGGCCCCATGGAGCTCCACCGACGTACTTCTTTCGCCTATATATACTCTTATACCCTAAAAACATTAGGAGCAGCCACGAAACCACTTTTCCACCGCCGCAACCTTCTGTACCCGTGAGATCACATCTTGGGGCCTTTTCCGGCGATCTGCCGGAGGGGGAATCGATCATGGAGGGCTTCTACATCAACACCATAGCCTCTCCGATTGTAACATCCCAAAATTCTAAATTTTGGAATGTTATAGTAAATAGATAGATTTGATTGATTGTTTGATTGATTGTGTGAAATTGAGTGAAATTCGATTTTTTTTGAAAGTTAAAATGAGAGGGAATAAAAGGACTTTCCCAAACTTTCACCTTGCTTTTATGATCTCCTTGAATTCTAATTCTTTTCATCACAAAACCCTGGAGAGAAGATAACATGACTTCTTCCATTTTAAATAAATGAAAAGGGATTTGAAAAGATTTGAATTTTATTTGGAAATATTTTTCAATTCAGAAACTTTAAGCAACTCAATGATTTTCATGAGAGAAGATAAAATGACTTCTTCAAAAACATATGAAATATGAGTTGGAAGTTTCAAAGAAACCAAATTTAATGCCCCTTTGAAATCATTTTCAATTTGGAGTTATTTTGGTTTTATTCAAATTATTTTTCTCCAAAAATAAAATATACAGAAAATAGGGTAAAATGATTCCCTACATGAGAAAATTGGAGAGAAATAAATTTGAATTAATTTTGGTATTTTTAAAATGATTTTTATTGGATTTTAGTAGAGCAGGAGCACTGTTTGAATTATTTGAATTTGTGTGGATTTTATTTAATGCTAGAAAAATGTCCAAGTTGTAGAAAATAATTTTCTGAAAATTTTGATATATTATACGCCAATTTAATATTTTTATTTATTTTGTTTTTACTTGTCTGAGAAAATATTTTATATAAAAAAATTTCCGCCGAACTGAGCCGGCCCAACAGGCCACGGCTTAGCCCAGCCGGCAACCGCCTTCCGCCGGGAGACCTCGCCCCGCACGGCGCCGGCGAAGCCGTGCCGCCGCCTGACTCATCCCGAGCCGCCGCCTCTCCCCAGGCTACTTATAGCCGAGCCCCAGGCCCCGCCTCTTTCTTCTCCGCCGCCCTCGCGTCACGCCGCCGCACCCCTCGCGTCGCCGCCGCCGCCGCCGCACTACGCCGCAGCACCACCGCCGCCCCACGCCGCTAGCAGACACCGCCTGCGCCGCCGGAGCCCGCTGCTGCCGCCTCGCCCCATCGCCTGCAGCGCCGCCCGTGCCGCCGACCTCGCCTGAGAACGCCCCCGTCGCCAGATCCGCCGCCGGTTTATTTCGCCCGAGCCGGTAAAAAACCGATAAAACCGCCCCGATCCGGTTTTCTTTTAAGTTTGTTTTTTTAAACCCTAGACTGGATCTGTTTTTTTAGGTTTTATTAAACAGCGAACGTCCACTGTTTAGATCTTATAAACGAACGTTCGTTATATAGTCTTTTCGTTTTCTGTTTATTTACATCAGGGACCTATTCGTAATTATTATTTTTACAGATTAGTCCCTGATCTTGCAACGCTCGTGACTTTTTGTTCGTTAGTCGGATTAGATGAAACCAACGCCCACTTCTTCGTTATGATCCCCTCTATCCAGCTAATCAACTTGAGCATGTTTTTGAAAATTTAAAATATGATTTCAAATAGTTTTGAATTTGAATCTTCTTTTGATCATAACTTGAGTTTTATAACTCCGATTTGGTTTATTCTTTTTGCTAATCGAAGCTATTGACCTAAACTTTATGATAAGGCCAAATTCACATAATTCTGGTACTATTAGAAAAACATTTATGTTGCAAGAGTTATTTGCTTGGTTTTGATGTTTTCCGAATAGTCTTCTTCGTTCTTCCTGATCTTTTGAGTGATTGCTTATGTGTGGTTACTATTGCTTGCTTACGATAGATTGACCGGAGTGTGACGAGTAGAACTATCAAGAGTTTTGAGTGCGAATCATCTTCATCAACAGTACAGGCAAGTTCACACTTTGATCATATCCCTTTCATACCCAGTTTTTATGCATTAGTTTCAACCCTCAAACATTGCGTGAGTACGATTGATAACATGTGGGTATTGGGAAGTAGTTGATGAGGTAGGAACCTATTGACTTGCATTCAACCCGTGGGAGCTACTACGTTATGCTTATACTGCTCTGCTATGCTCGTAGACGTGGATTGGTTGAGTGAATTCATGACAGATGTGAGAGTTGTTAATTAATGGTTAACTTAAGGTGGCTACTTTAATACACATCTGGGTGGAATGGTAGGGGCACCCTGGAGCACCCAGTGGTTTGCCCGGGCACCTGGAGAACCCAGTGCTTGCCCAAGGGGATCCCGGAGGACCCGTGCGATCACCCTATGGAATGCCACCCAGGCTCAAAGGGGTCATAAGATTATTCATGCTAGAAACTTCCATGTGCAGCCACAAGCCATTATGGGCTCTGGCATAGTTGAGTAAGTTGCGTGAGCTCTTGAAGAGGTGGACTAGCAGACGTAGGGGGATTGTAGGTGTACCGGTCCGCCCAGAGTAGAGAGTAAATGCTTCTGAAAGACTGTGTCTCGGTCATCCGTTTCTCAAACACCATGTAGTGTGAGAAATCCAACGGAGGAGATCGAGTCTTGTGGGGAAAAGTGCGCAAACCTCTGTAGAGTGTACAAACTAATCATGATTAGCTGTGTCCCCCGTTATGGACATCTGGAGTATCTGGTTCTTGGATTATCATATTGATCTCATCACTTTACTTAATTAGTTGTTGGGTTGATGATTATTAATTTGGGATTGAGTTGGAGGAACCTTCTCAATGTTTTCAACAAACTTTGTAGTTTAATAAAATATATTCCTTTGTAGTAGGGAAAAAATGGCTTTTCGCGAAAACAGTACAACCATAGAGCTTTTCCACCAGCCATATATGCATGGAGTGATAGCCATTATTTCATCATTATCCTATGGTGTGAATTTGCTAGTACATTCAATGTATTGACCCTTTGTGGCTGCAACGTCTCATGTTGCAGGATTTTTACGATGAGTAAGTGATACGTTAGGGTTATGATTTCTACACTCAACTTTGCCGTTGGTGTTGATGGGAATCCATAACCTTGTTGTTACTTCCGCTATTTGGATTGAGGTAATAGTATCTATGTTACTTTATACATGTGGTTTACCTCTGTTATAAATCCTCGAGTACTGTATGTGTCAGCATACCGATCCAGGGATGACACTTAAGCACAGAGACTTGACCGTCTGAGGTCGGGTCGCTACAAGATGGTATCAGAGCACATGTTGACTATAGGACGTGACCCCTAGATACTGGCAAGCCCATAGGAAAGATTTTTCTCTACAAACTTCATTCTCAAAAAGATCTTTTACCTCTCTTCTTTTCTGAGCTTTATCAAAATATCCCCTTTTAGTTAGACTACCCTTTCCCTTTTGACCACGAAGATTCGACTGATGAGACCACTCCAAGAAGGACAAGATATCGGACAAGTAAGACCATTTGGAATGAAGAGGATTTTACCGTGCATTAGAAGAATGGAAACTGCAACGGTTGAAGACTCCGAAGACTAGGAGAATTTGAAGGCTAAGAATTTCCAGATTGGTATGACCTAGGGAAGATACCTTTATGGAACTAGTCAGACTATTGAAACTGTCAATACCTAAGATCAAGGTGTGTCGGAGAATACCGGAACATGGAGCATTAGAACTCAAAGTTTTTGTTAAGAAAACCCTAAGACAGGAGATATCAATTATGAAATGAAAGCTCATGGCAGTAACATGGGCATAGATAGGGCTAACCATGGTGTTATCGCCCGCTTATGCTATTGCCACCGTGCTGAGTTAAGCGTGCATATGCATGGAAGGATTGGATGGTAGAAGGCTGATGGACCACCTATCAGCAAAAGATGAAGTTTTAATCTTAGATGGTGTGTCACCAGGATCTGGAGTATTACCTGAAGAAATTTTAGATGGACCTTCAGGAAGCCGTATTTGACAAAGAAGTGTTTCGTGAAGAACTCAGGACCCAGAAGCTGAAAGTAGCCAAGCTGGAGGAGAAAAACCTCGAGATACCGGAGATTCGTCAGGAATTGAAGGGCAGTAGGATCATGGTTCATGTTAAGGTTCTTGAAACCCAGAAGTTTGGGACGCAACTCCAGAATATTAAAGGATGTCACGAGAGACTCCGCGTCAACAGAGATGATCTGGCAAAAGAACTTGAGAAGGACAAGCACGATCGGAAGAAACCATCGGAGACATGATCAAGACTTGAAGAGTTTGGCGACTTTGAAGATTTATTGACCTTTAGAAGACCAAACCCCTGTTATATACCTACGTTAGATGCGACGATTGTGAGCTGTCATTTGTTTGTTGTTTAGCCACAATAAAATCTGTCTTTTCAAAACTATTGGTTGTATTGTGTGTATCCCTCTATATCTCTCTTATCCCGCCCCAAAACCCATGGACCCAATAGAGGATGAATGGAGATGAACTCATGGTCCCTGGACCGATAAGTCAATTGGAGACAAACCGATGGATTCAGAACATGGAGGATCATAAGGAGAATAACACTATAGCCAGAAAGGATATGGCCCAGCATGCTCTTCAGTGCTTTAAAAGAGGTGCTACTACTAGGTGGAGGATGTACCAAACCATCAATGGATGGCAAGGAGTAACCACTTGGGAAGAATTTAAGTTGACTCTGCTAAAGTCTCAGCTTGTGTCCCGGAAGTTGAAGCCTTACGGAAATGAGATGAAGAAGCCTTGTGCATGCAAGCTTGTGGAGAAATAGGACACACCCATAAAGAACACAAGGATGAATGCCCTAATTGTGAAGGAAGTCACCCAGCTGAAGAATGCCCAACTAGGCAGATCACTTGTTTCTTGTGTGAAGGGACTACCCACTACCCTGCTCAGTGTCACATTTACCCCATGGTACAAAGAACCATCCAGCAGAATAAAGAAGCAATGAAAGGAGCCCTCATGGAAATTTTAGAAGAATCTGTGATGAAGGAAGAGGTAGAGGACACACCCAAAGAAGACTCAATTAAACCCTGCACTAAGTCTTGCTATTCATATGGAGAAGAAGGACACATCTCCCAAAATTGTCTGAATGGGGATCTAGTAGAATTCCCGACAGAGGAAGTAGAGTATGACCCACATGAAATAGAAGCCCTGATTGGAACGAAAAGGTCCAGGAAGAGAAGTAGATTGGATTCCAAGAAGGACCTGAGTCATATCACCTGTTTCAGGTGCAAGGAGTCAGGGCACTACTTCAGCAGTTGCCCAAAAAGGAAGTCGAGGACCCAAGGAGGCTATGGAGCCATAAGGAAACCACGAGACTTGTCAGAAGTAATATGTTTTCGTTGTAATGAAGTAGGGCACTTTGCCAGAGATTGTCCCAAGGAGAAGGAGTCTTGTGATAATTAGTTGTGTCTGTGAGAAATATAGTAGTAGTAGTGGGAACATTTCTTTTATACTGAGGTGTAAGTTGATGCATGTAATGGAAATACAGGAGATTATAAAGATTGGAGAATCAATAAAGTTAGCATCATTTGTATTGATTTGGATTTTATGAGTAGTTACTCTATGAAGAAAGATTTTTACCATTTTCGAGGATATGAGAAATATGGTCTATGGATGACTTTGTGCATTTCAAGGGTGGTAGTACCCTGTGTGGACACTTGACCTCTGGAAAGGATTATGATATTCCACGAAGTGGACGTCAGACAAAATAAGAAGGAGTTTTGTCTCGATATGTGGGATATCCCAAGAGTATGAAGGGAGGAAGTACTATTGGATATAAAGGAGATATGATGTTGGTCATATGGAGCAATTGTAACTCCAGGATGAGTCTGAGTAATCACGTCTTAGTTTGGAACCAATAGAAGGAAGAAGGACAGTACAATTGGATGGATTTTAAGAATGTTGGGAAGCTGGATGTTGGAGTAATGATCAGTTGCCCCGATAGTGAGTTCAAGGTTTACAAGTTATGGGATGGGCCATAACCCACAGGCCCCAGGACCTGCCAAGAAGCAAGCACACTCTTGCTGAAGGAAAAACCCTTGAAGAAGTTACGTTTATCAACAGACGATCTTATAGGAGTTAACGCAAATCGGAGAGTTGTGAAGGAACGATAGATGTTTGTTTCGCTTGCAGAATCAATGGATTTATTCGAACTTGGTTCGTCGACAAGAAAAATTCTGCAAGGCTTGTGAGGATGACCGAGTGTTAGAATGCGAGATTCGCTAAACCGTATACAAGGTAATGATTTGGGTGCGGGATAGATTGATCACCATACCGACTTACTCTTATTATTCGCCTCTGCTATATGGGATGGTAAATTTGAGTGACTTACCTATAGTAGAGAGACGACGATCAAAAGCCTTGTTTAAACCTTAGAATGGTATGACAGTTTTCCCCTTGTACAAGGCAGCTGTTGCCAATCGTAGGTCATACGGTGAGAATGAGGCCCAGACCCATTTCCTGCAGGAGAAACCATAACTGATGACCCCCATGAGATATCGATAGTTGTTTAGTATTGGCGCCAGACCCGTCAGCTAGGAAGGCCCAGTCGCAGAGGGACCTTACCAAGATAAAAGGACACAAGAATTGAGGTAAAGGTTATGCCACTATGGGGAGAGCCCAGAGAAGGAATTATCCTGAAGATCTGAGAAGACCGACACTGTCAACAATAAGGATGGAGTATATGAGTTTTGATGGAACCGTAACCATGCTTCTAAGAGTGGTATCACCCCAGACCCCTGTGATGATCAAAGGATTTTGAGAAGACCCCCAAACTTAACCTATTTATTTCTAACCTCTCTGAATCTCGAGGACGAGATTCATTTTAAGGGTGGTAGGTTTGTAACATCCCAATATTCTAAATTTTGTAATGTTATAATAAATAGATAGATTTGATTGATTGTGTGAAATTGAGTGAAATTCAAAAAAAAATTGAAAGTTAAAATGAGAGGGAATAAAAGGACTTTCCCAAACTTTCACCTTGCTTTTATGATCTCCTTGAATTCTAATTCTTTTCATCACAAAACCCTGGAGAGAAGATAACATGACTTCTTCCATTTTAAATAAATGAAAAGGGATTTGAAAAGATTTGAATTTTATTTGGAAATATTTTCAATTTAGAAACTTTAAGCAACTCAATGATTTTCATGAGAGAAGATAAAATGACTTCTTCAAAAACATATGAAATATGAGTTGGAAGTTTCAAAGAAACCAAATTTAACGCCCCTTTGAAATCATTTTCAATTTGGAGTTATTTTGGTTTTTATTCAAATTATTTTTCTCCAACAATAAAATATACAGAAAATAGGGTAAAATGATTCCCTACATCAGAAAATTGGAGAGAAATAAATTTGAATTAATTTTGGTATTTTAAAATGATTTTTATTGGATTTTAGTAGAGCAGGAGCACTATTTGAATTATTTGAATTTGTGTGGATTTTATTTAATGCTAGAAAAATGTCCAAGTTGTATAAAACAATTTTCTAAATTTTTTGATATATTATATGCCTCTTTAATATTTTTATTTATTTTGTTTTTACTTGTGTGAGAAAATATTTTATAAAAAAAATTCCACCGAACAGGGCCGGCCCAACAGGCCACGGCTTAGCCCAGCCGGCAACCGCCTTCCGCCGGGAGACCTCGCCCCGCACGGCGCCGGCGAAGCCGTGCCGCCGCCGGACTCATCCTGAGCCGCCGCCTCTCCCCACGCTACTTATAGCCGAGCCCTGGGCCCCGCCTCTTTCTTCTCCGCCGCCCTCGCGTCACGCCGCCGCACACCACGCGTCGCCACCGCCGCCGCCGCACTACGCCGCAGCACCACCGCCGCCCCGCGCCGCTAGCAGACGCCGCCTGCGCCGCCGGAGCCCGCCGCTGCCGCCTCGCCCCGCCGCCGACCTCGCCGGAGAACGCGCCATCGCCAGATCCGCCGCCGGTTTATTTCACCCGGGCCGGTAAAAAACCGATAAAACCGCGCCGATCCGGTTTTCTTTTAGGTTCCTTTTGTTTAAAACCCTAGACTGGATCTGTTTTTTTAGGTTTTATTAAACAACGAACGTCCACTGTTTAGATCTTATAAACGAACGTTCGTTTTATAGTCTTTCGTTTTCTGTTTATTTACGTCAGGGACCTATTCGTAATTATTATTTTACAGATTAGTCCCTGATCTTGCAACGCTCGTAACTTTTTGTTCGTTAGTCAGAATTAGATGAAACCAACGCCCACTTCTTCGTTACAATCCCCTCTATCCAGTTAATCAACTTGAACATGTTTTTGAAAATTCAAAATATGATTTCAAACTGTTTTGAATTTGAATCTTTTTTTGATCATAACTTGAGTTTTATAACTCCGATTTGGTTTATTCTTTTTGCTAATCGAAGCTCTTGACCTAAACTTTCTGATAAGGCCAAATTCACATAATTTTGGTACTGTTAAAAAAATTATGTTGCAAGAGTTATTTGCTTGGTTTTGATGTTTTCCGAATAGTCTTCTTCGTTCTTCCTGATCTTTTGAGTGATTGCTTATGTGTGGTTACTATTGCTTGCTTACGATAGATTGACCGGAGTGTGACGAGTAGAACTATCAAGAGTTTTGAGTGCGAATCATCTTCATCAACAGTACAGGCAAGTTCACACTTTGATCATATCCCTTTCATACCCAGTTTTTATGCATCAGTTTCAACCCTCAAACATTGCGTGAGTAGGATTGATAACATGTGGGTATTGGGAAGTAGTTGATGAGGTAGGAACCTATTGACTTGCATTCAACCCCTGGGAGCTACTACGTTATGCTTATACTGCTCTGTTATGCTCGTAGACGTGGATTGGTTGAGTGAAAATTCATGACAGCTGTGAGAGTTGTTAATTAATGGTTAACTTAAGGTGGCTACTTTAATACACATCTGGGTGGAATGGTAGGGGCACCCTGGAGCACCTAGTGGTTTGCCCGGGCACCTGGAGAACCCAGTGCTTGCCCAAGGGGATCCCGGAGGACCCGTGTGATCACCCTATGGAATGCCACCCAGGCTCAAAGGGATCATAAGATTATTCATGCTAGAAACTTCCGTGTGCAGCCACAAGCCATTATGGGCTCTGGCATAGTTGAGTAAGTTGTGTGAGCTCTTGAAGAGGTGGACTAGGAGATGTAGGGGGATTGTAGGTGTACCGGTCCGCCTAGAGTAGAGAGTAAATGCTTCTGAAAGACCGTGTCTCGGTCATCCGTTTCTCAAACACCATGTAGTGCGAGAAATCCAACGGAGGAGATCGAGTCTTGTGGGGAAAAGTGCGCAAACCTCTGCAGAGTGTACAAACTAATCATGATTAGCCGTGTCCCCGGTTATGGACATCTTGAGTATCTGGTTCTTGGATTATCATATTGATCTCATCACTTTACTCAATTAATTGTTGGGTTGATGATTATTAATTTGGGATTGAGTTGGAGGAACCTTCTCAATGTTTTCAACAAACTTTGTAGTTTAATAAAATATATTCCTTTGTAGTAGGGAAAAATTGGCTTTTCGCAAAAACAATACAACCATAGAGCTTTTCCACCAGTCATATATGCATGTAGTGATAGCCATTATTTCATCATTATCCTATGGTGTGAATTCGCCAGTACATTCAATGTATTGACCCTTTGTGGCTGCAACGTCTCATGTTGCAGGATTCTTACGATGAGTAAGTGATACGTTAGGGTTACGATTTCTACACTCAACTTTGCCGTTGGTGTTGATGGGAATCCACAACCTTGTTGTTACTTCCGCTATTTGGATTGAGGTAATAGTATTTGCGTTACTTTATACATGTGGTTTACCTCTGTTATAAATCCTCGAGTATTGTGTGTGTCAGCATACCGATCCAGGAATGACACTTAAGCACAGAGACTTGACCGTCTGAGGTCGGGTCGCTACACCGATGAAGCGTGAGTAGTTTACCACAGACCTTCGGGTCCATAGTTATTAGTTAGATGGCTTCTTCTCTCTCTTTGGTTCTCAATACAGAGTTCTCCTTGATGTTCTTGGAGATCTATTCGATGTAATACTCTTTTGCAGTGTGTTTGACGAGATTCGATGAATTGTGGATTTATGAACTTGATTATCTATGAATATTATTTGGTTCTTCTCTGAATTCTTATATCCATGATTTGATATCTTTGCAAGTCTCTTCGAATTATCTGTTTAGTTTGGCCTACTACATTGATCTTTCTTGCAATGGGAGAAGTGCTTAACTTTGGGTTCAATCTTGCGGTGTCCTTTCCCAGTGACAGCAGGGGCAGCAAGGCACGTATTGTATTGTTGCCATCGAGGATAAAAAGATGGGGTTTGTATCATATTGCTTGAGTTTATCACTCTACATCATGTCATCTTGCTTAATGCGTTACTCCGTTCTTATGAACTTAATACTCTAGATGCATGCTGGATAGCGGTCGATGTGTGGAGTAATAGTAGTAGATGCAGAATCGTTTCGGTCTACTTGACATGGACGTGATGGTATATTCATGATCATTGCCTTAGATATCTGCATAACTATGCGCTTTTCTATCAATTGCTCGGCAGTAATTTGTTCACCCACCGTAATACGTGCTATGTTGAGAGAAGCCACTAGTGAAACTGATGACGGGAAAATGGCGGGCGTGAGAACACGCGTCCACTTCATTGATACAGAGTGAATAATTTAAATGCATGGAATAAAAATAGGGTCAAACATTGCAGGTACTTTATTTCCAGAACTCTTACATTTACATAAAAGATCTGTTAATTACATCTCCGTAGAGAAAACCCCTGATTAAGAATTCCAACATATCTATTACATAACATCACAACACATGAGTACTACAAAATGTAGAATTAAAAGAAAACTACAAAATGTAGAAATAAAAATCCTCCTCGCTGTCTTCGACATCGGCGTACTCGGAGAGCCTTGAACTTCGTCTATGCTAACATATGCGTTGCACAACATTCATGATTTGACAATGTTCATTCATATAGCGCGTTCATGCCTAGTTCATTAACCATCGCAAATATGTAGTGGTTGTCTTTTTAGTCATATGAAGATCTATTTAATGGTTAACTAGCCGGGCTAACGGTGTATATGCAATATAGGGCATAACTATTTTTATGAGTTGGGTTTACTTTATAGCAACGTATATAGCGTTGCCTCGAGCCATTATATGCGAGGACTATATGAAACTTGTTGATGACATATTTGATCGCACTGTATTATGTTTACTGCGAGTAACATAGGCTATGGCCCTAGTTACTTTTCTATGCATGGTACAATTTTAATCCGTATGAGAGATTATATTATGACATATGGGTTATGCTTAAATACTAGTTTTGCTTGTCTCAAACATGTCATATATGGGCATGCGACTAAGTGGATCTAGTCAAATATCAAATATTTATATGGGTTTGAATGAGAATATTTCTTTTATAAAGTTTCACTTCACTTGTATTAGTACTAACATCATGTAGCAACTTCGTGCCCATATGTAGCATAACCGAATGAAATGTCGGGACTTCTTCTTGCTTGTATTATCACCACGTAGCATAGATTGTATGCTCGTAGTGTAACCAAACAAAAGTATATATCAGTTTATATTTTGCATGGACATGATGAAGTATATGACAATTCTCAAAGTCTAGATATATGACCCTAAACTATGAAGAGAAAAGGTCATGTATATTGAGTTGTCATGGCTTTGTTTCACATGGGTTTTCACTAGTACAAAATCCGAGCGTATAATGCTACTTCTTGAGACTAATGAACATATAGCCGCATGCTCCAAGTTTACACCCTATACTGATGCATTTAGGGGTCTAGCCAGACTATAAATTATATGGAAGGAACATGTGTGAATTTCCAACAAAATAGGACCTTATGAAACCAAATCAATATGAGCTTTATTTCTATTTCTATCATTGATCTGTATCAACATGGGATGCAAGATCACCATGAGACCAAATCAAGATGGACATATTTTTATTCTTGAATTGTATCAACATGGGATGCAAGATTGCCATGAGACCAAAACATGATGAGCATAATTTTTGGTCTTGACTTGTATCCACATGGAGACGCAATATCACCATGAGAGCAAATCAAGATGGACATATTTTTATTCTTGAATTATATCAACATGGGATGCAAGATCGCCATGAGACCAAAACAAGATGAGCATAATTTTTGGTCTTGACTTGTATCAACATGGATATGCAAGATCACCATGAGACCAAAACAAGAAGAATTTTAGTTGCATCGTGTGCACTTAGTTTGCATCATTATAGGATTGAGGAGTGATATATGACCACTAGGCATCTCATGCATTATCTTGATTTGTATCATCATGGGATCAAGATCACCATGAGACCAAAACAAGAAGAATTTTGTGGGTAGAACCGAATATATATGAGATATGTGGTGAAAATAAAACATCATCGATGAATATATTTTAATCTTGAACTGTATCAACATAGGATGCAAGATCACCATGCGACCAAAACAAGAAGGAACATATTTTTTATTCTTGAATTGTATCAACATGAGATGCAAGATCCCATGAGACCAAAACAAGGTGAACATATTTAACCATGATTTGTATCAACAAGGGATGCTAGATCCCATGAGACCAAACTAGGTGTGCTATATGGAGCGACGTAGAACACCAATAGTACTTTAAGACATATGGTGCAAGAGGAATGCCTCAAGAAAGGAGCAAGAAGGTAGCCATGTATTCTCACCTTGCTTTAGTTTTTTTGTACGTGTGATGCGGACGAGCAACGCCGGCGTGTAGCAGCTTGTGGGTGGTGCAGATGATGAGCAGTGCGGCCGACGGCGTACGTGGACGGCGATGACGGCGGCGAGCGGACGGAGACGACGGCGGTGAGCAGACGGTGGCGAGCGGATGGCCGGCGACGACGGCAGCGAGCGGACGGCCGGCGGCGATGAAGCTAGCAGCGTATGTATGTGCGTGAGTGATGGATGGATGGATGAAAGATGAGCTAGCAGTGATGGACTGAATAAGCGATCGATGGATGAGGTGAGCGCATGAGAAAAATGAGTGACCCGAGAGCAGTCGAGCGGCCTGGTATCAGAAAATATGTTAGTTGGGAGAACATGGACGTTCTCAGAGTTTAGCGAATATTGGTCGTCGGATCGATTGTTTGATGCGTTCTGGAGCGTTCGATGTCGCTTCGGAGCAACCTCGGCCATAGGATCAAACCGAAACACTGCTACAATGAATAGTGTGCTCTCCGACGTGCCACCGCCTGTTATTTCTATGCCCAAGGGAAATTTCGCCATTTCGCACACAAGCGTATAAAAGGTTGCGGCTCCTGTTGAAGAAGACCTAGCCGCTGCTCCCCTCCCACTCATGCCGCCCTCTCTCCTCTTCCTCCCGCACCGCCTCTCTCTCTCCCTCCAAACCCTAACCCGCGCCCGCCTCCCTGCCCCATCGTCGTCCAGATCCAACCCCACGCCGCCGTCATCTCCTTCGCCCAGTCGGCTGCCGCCGCACCGCACGAGGTGGGATGCCATGCCCCAGCCGTCTCCTCGGCCTGCTTCACCGTCGAGCTCGCTCGTCATGTCGTTGGGAGGGAAGGAAGATGGTGTTGCTCTTATCGAGGTGCACCGCCGTGACGTCAACGGGAGGAGGCCAAGCGAAGCGCGACATCCACTCATCCACATCCCATCCTCTCTTCCTCACACCATCCTATCTCCCTCCCAGATCCACCACGCAGCTCTGTAGCTCGCTCGGGCGCTCGGACGCCGACGCCATGGAGGACGCCGCTCCACCCCTGCTCCGGTCCGTGCCCCCGACGCCATGGAGGACGCCCCTCCACCCCTGCTCCACCCTGAAGGTACTCCACCCCTACTCCATCTCAGTTTTGGTCAAAACTGACTGCTGAATGCTCCTGCTGCTCCGTAGCTCGCTCAGGCGCCCGGACGCCGACGCCATGGAGGACGCCGCTCCACCCCTGCTCCGATCCGTGCCCCCAACGCCATGGAGGACGCCCCTCCACCCCTGCTCCAGCCTAAAGGTACCCCACCCCTGCTCCATCTCAGTTTTGGTCAAAACTGAATGTTGAATGCTCCTGCTGCATCAAGCTGTTGTTTCACAATTTAAAACTGAGTTTTTTTAAATTCCGTTCTGTACTATGGTCTCTGTTTTGTCAATCTATTGTAATCATTTATGCTGTGGAGTAAGTTTTAAAAAAAATTCAGTAGAGTTCTGAACCATTGCATCAGTAAGTCCTAAACAAATTGAGTTGAGTTGTAAACAAATTACTAGATCATTAAGTTCTGAACCATTGCAAATTCTGAATTTTTTCATCGACGGCGACGGCTCCTCCTCTTCCAAGTCTAGCCCATCGATGACGCGCCGTCTCCTGCAAGCCCCTCGCCTCCTCCTCGACTGGCGGCAGCGCCGACCCCGATGAGGAGCCCATCCTGCCTCTCCTCCAGGAACTAGCAGTAAGCCATTGATTCTCCTCTGGCTCATCGTATCTACATTCAGTTAAAAATTTGATGAAGATTCGAAGAGGTTCTAATTGCGTTGTTCTGTTGCTAGGATAGCTTGGTGCTCCCGCAAGCAATTTGGGATTCTGTCTTGATGTAAGCTGTCACTATCCCCTTCTCAGCTTCGATTGAAACTCACCTGGTTGCTAAGATTATTTGGGTTGTCATCAGAAATAAAAACTGTTACCTTTAACAATAGTAGTAAAGGAAAACATAAATGGTTAATGTAGGCACTTGTGTACTTAGATTTGCTTCAAACAGAATAGGCAAGCAACATTGTGATGACCCCAAAAGGATAGTTAAGTAATGTGTGAGTTTCCTTTGCCTTTACTGTCCTAACACCCATGAAATTCACTTTATGAAATGTAACCAAGCTTTATGATTTTCAGCACAAGAATCCATCAGAATTCAATACCCGATAGTCATGCTGACATGATGGATCTGGACAAACCATTTGATCCCATATTTAGCTGACCTATGGGCAACCCATTTGGTATTTTGGACGCAAATTTTGTTGAGAGAGCCGCAGCTGGTTTCTTTGGTCGGGGACCTCAGGTTACACATCGCAGGGTTGTGCGGTAGATACCTATCACACTAATAATCCTCAAACTGGAAGGTCTGGTTAATGGAGGGTATTATCACCTCATGCCACTGTCCATTGCACTTTTAGTTCAGCTTTCACTTCTATACTCTATTTTTGTATACATGGACAGCTTATTGTGTTGTCTTTGATTATAATTTTCTGCAATAGAAATACTCGCCACAAATGATAATGTACATCTGCTCTTTTCTAATAATGAAGTCTATAACCCTCATTCGGATAAATGTCTATGAACAAGTCAGTTTTATATACCGACCTGTCCCCATGATACAAGTCAGTTGGTAGCTGTTTCTTCAATGCCATATTATGCTGACAATTTTGAGGTAGCTCGTGCAACCCTGCTGTTGTAGATGTTTTTCTTGTACATTGTCTTATAGCACCCGTTTTGTACTCTAATCATGTGAATTACTCCTATTCATGAACAAGAGAGTATCTGCTCATAATAGAGATCTGCCTCCCCATGATGAGGAGTTCATTATTTAAATAGTTGTGCATGCCATTTTCAATAAGCAGAAGCATTACATAAATATTCATATTGACCATAGGGCAAAAACAGAGGAAATTGATTATATTTCCGTTTTTCTTAGGACCAGGAGCAGCTGCAAGCTATCACGGAACCAGTTCTCTCATTTGTTCTGCAATGCAGTAGGCACACTCCACAATCTCAGTTCCTAATCTTTGTTATGCGCTGAGAGGAGGGAAGAAGGACAATGTGGTCGCAGCCCTATCGGCACCCTTCTCACCTGATTCATCCGCAGCACGCCATGCAGGTGATCTTCTCTATTGATATATTAAGAACATTGACTGCATTTCTTCTCTATGTTTCCAAACATTGTATATATTGTGTGCCGATGATGAAGTTTTTTCACTTCTATCTCCTGTAGCAATAGTCTATTTTGTTCTTGCAAAAATAGGCAACTGTGT
This sequence comes from Triticum aestivum, assembly GCF_018294505.1. Lineage (NCBI taxonomy): Eukaryota > Viridiplantae > Streptophyta > Magnoliopsida > Poales > Poaceae > Triticum > Triticum aestivum. The sequence continues at coordinate 89,563,922 of NC_057811.1, forward strand.
ATATGATTGGGCATAATCTTTATACTGAGCACATCGTGTGACCCTTAATTATTTGATGATCATGTATCACACACACACACACACACAATATTACAGTTTAATACTCAGGTTAACTTTCTCAACATTACTGATTTGAATTGGTTTATGAAGTAAATTCATTGTTCCTCTACCTCCGCCACTTGGTCTTGCATTCACGGGAAAACTTCATATGGGTTCTGGCTACAATAAGTTCTATTTCTATGGGTACTGAGTAACATTGGTTGATGGTCACAAAATGAAAATGTATGCACAAGTGTCCCTCCTCCTCCAAGTCTGTAGTGTGATACAGTGGAAGTCTGCAAGTGCTCTGCAATTCTGTTTTTATACCCTGTATATATGGTGCCTAAGTTACAGTAAGTTAGTGGTTAACTGAGCTACTGAAGATTGTACTGAAGATGCATGAGTAACAGTAATATATTGTTGTTTTGGAGGTGTTGATTGTCATTGTGCAATTTGATTCCGTTTTAAAATGATGCACATCTTGGTTTGGTTCAGTTTGAATGCGTGTGCAATCAAATTGATTTGAAGTAGAGCTGGATCCATGTTGAGAAATGGATTTAAAATAGAGATGGATCCATTGTTGTGAGTTTCTTATGCAGTAGAGTTGGATCTTTAGACTCACAACATTTCTTTTGCTCTGATTCAGGTTCGTTTTTGTGTATTGTTCTTTACTGTCAAGTCTGAAGTTAGTGGTTCTTGAGTGAGCTGCGGAAGCTACTACCGTCTGTTATCTGCTCCATGTGCGCCGACGAACAAGTTAATTAGGTGGCTTGGTGTGTGCTTTTCGACCGCCATGGCCGACGACTCATCGTCCCCGATATCTTACATCCAACTGGTACATTCACACAGTATAATGCTCTGCTCCACTGTCTTTCTTGCGTTGCATTTCTGCATGCATGCAGAAGAAGGGAGAAACTGTATTCCGAGATTGTATCTTCAGATACTGGCTAGCTAGCTTTGATCCAAAAAAGAAATGGTTGTCATGGCGGCAGCAACATCTATACTCTGAATATGTGTTCCTTTGTAGATGTGTGTTGTCACTGTAAATAAATTCAGTGTACGTAGCCTGCCACTTGTGTAATTCATTAACATCCGACCACATGAGAGTTTGTAGCTGGTGACAGCACCAAGTGGTAAGCATGTTTTCTTGAGAATTCAACATCAGCCTAGGATCATGCTCCCTCTATTTATGTGTGACTATTGAATCATCTAAAATTCGATGAGTAAATTGAATGTACACAGGAGCATCTTACTCTAAATTGGATCATCATTTACAAATCATTTACACATGATTGAGTTAGTGGCTCCAAGTTCATTTACACAAACCATGACGTGATCATTCATAGGCTCAGTGGGTTCTGAAAACCACAGATGAACCTATATTTTTTGCTTTAGGAGGAAGTGGGTCAGAACTCAGTGAGAGTGCGCCAACATCTCTATATTGTGAAGATTAGTTAATTTGAATTTCAATTTCATTTCACTTTCTGTAAATGATAAATTTGGATTACACCATGTTTTGATTTGATAAATACCGTGGATTGATCCCTGCACTTTTGACAAATTTATGTTCATGACATCTCCGGTTTACTCATGTTCTCATTCTTTGTGCTTCTCAGATCCGGCGGCTCCATTGATACGTCAAACTCGTCATCACTCTGTCGGACTAAGTGTGGAGTTACTTGTGCAAGTTACACCATCAGCAAACACATAAAGACCTGAATGCTATCATCGCAAGTAGAGTATGCATTTACATGCTCTAATTCTATCTGTTTGGGAGAAAACAAAGGCTTTGTGCCTATTAGTTACTTTTTGTTTTATCATATCTGTGGGTACCATCACTAATACAAGGGGAAGACTCCCAATCTGTAACATGTGACCTGTCCAACTGCAAAAATGTTAAGCAATAAAAACTATGTGTAACACATGTTCTTATACACTCTGCCTATGCTTAGTATAGAAACTATCCATAGATGTTACTCCCTTTTTTGGCCTTGTGTAATATATATTGCAAATAAATTATTGTGAGCTGCTCAACCTTTGCGTGTTTGCTCTAACATACCGAACCTTTACGCTATTGCCTTTCATCTTATAAACATATGAAATACAAAACGTATTATACTGGTTAGATATGGCTAGGGCGGGTGGGGTGCGGCAAGCCGCACTTCCTATCTAGTTTATAGGGACGAAGGGAAGCAGCGAAGGGCCGGCTGGACGCGCGCCTGCCCACGTTCTGACTGTGGGATCGTGTCCATGAACGTGGGAGCGTGGCTGGCTCCTTTCTTTTTTTATTTATGTTTAATTACTAATTACCGGCAATGTCCCATCAGTTGAGCTTAATGAGGCCATATAATGCGTGGGCTCTGGGCATGCTTGCATGCGATCGGCTGATGGACTAGGATATGCATGCATGTACATAGCTATTCCGTATAAGTACACTTGGTCATATTTAGACATGAGGAAGCATTTTTCCACTGATATATAATTCATGATGACTTGACATTTTTCTTTTTATACATCATCGCGCGTTATATTATTTTACGTGAACATTATTGTGCTAATATTTTTTTAGCGATGACAGAATAATGCTCATAAATATGATATAGCATTGTGGCAATATTAGCGTTGTCTATGAAACTCTGAATTTGTGTCAACGTTGGAATTTCGCGGTTGATGATGGTGTATGTGTATGAAAGTCATATGTCCACTAATTTATGCGACGATATTGCTCCTTCCCTTTTATTTCTGGGTCTGTTATTTTATATTGAGTGGCGCGGCAGAAATTCATCATGCTATTTTTTATATAAATTACTTTATTTTAATAATATCTAAGCACCATGTTTCACTTTGGCCGAAATCGGTGTCAACAGAAACTTATGGTCCCTGGGTCTCTTTCTTATTATATTGCATCTCTTTTATTTACATCGCATCTCGTTTACTATTTTGCAATCTTTACTTTTCAATCTATACAGCAAAAATACCAAAAATATTTATCTTATTATCTTTATCATATCTCACTTTTGCGAGTGCTGTGAAGGGATTGACAACCCCTTTATCGCGTTGGTTGCAAGGTTCTTGATTGTTTGTGCAGGTACTAGGTGACTTGCGCGTTGTCTCCTACTGGATTGATACCTTGGTTCTCAAAAACTGAGGGAAATACTTACGCTACTTTGCTGCATCACCCTTTCCTCTTCAAGGGAAAACCAACGCATGCTCAAAAGGTAGCAGGAACCGACACGTATGTATCGTTGCTAATAAGGATAAAAAGATGAGATCTATATCTACCGCCATATAGATAAATGGATCTTGTCTACATCATGTCATCGTTCTTATTGCATTACTCCGTTTTTCCATGAACTTAATACACTAGATGCATGCTGGATAGCGGTCGATGTGTGGAGTAATAGTAGTAGATGCAGACAGGAGTCGGTCTACTAATCTTGGACGTGATGTCTATGTAATGATCATTGCCTGGATATCATCATAATTATTTGAAGTTCTATCAATTGCCCAACAGTAATTTGTTTACCCACCGTTTGCTATTTTTCTCGAGAGAAGCCACTAGTGAAACCTACGGCCCCCGGGGTCTTCTTTCTCATATATTTGCCTTGCGATCAACTTTTCCTTTGCATTTTTATTCAGATCTATTAAACCAAAAAATACAAAAATACCTTGCTGCGTTTTATATTTATTTATTTTATTGGGCGTTCAATCTATCAATCTACTACAATTTACCTCACGTCTGCTTGCCTATCTTGAGGCGTCGTACCCTGGAAGGGATTGACAACCCCTTTAACTCGTCGGGTTGCGAGGTGTTCTTGTTTGTGTTGTTGGAAATATGCCCTAGAGGCAATAATAAATAGGTTATTATTATATTTCCTTGTTCATGATAATCGTTTATTATCCATGCTAGAATTGTATTGATAGGAAACTCAGATACATGTGTGGATACATAGACAACACCATGTTCCTAGTAAGCCTCTAGTTGACTAGCTCGTTGATCAATAGATGGTTACGGTTTCCTGACCATGGACATTGGATATCGTTGATAACGGGATCACATCATTAGGAAAATGATGTGATGGACGAGACCCAATCCTAAGCCTAGCACAAGATCGTGTAGTTCGTTTGCTCAGAGCTTTTCTAATATCAAGTATCATTTCCTTAGACCATGAGATTGTGCAACTCCCGGATACCGTAGGAATGCTTTGGGTGTACCAAACGTCACAACGTAACTGGGTGGCTATAAAGGTGCACTACAGGTATTTCCGAAAGTGTCTGTTGGGTTGGCACGAATCGAGACTGGGATTTGTCACTCCGTGTAAACGGAGAGGTATCTCTGGGCCCACTCGGTAGGACATCATCATAATGTGCACAATGTGACCAAGGAGTTGATCATGGGATGATGTGAGTTACGGAACGAGTAAAGAGACTTGCCGGTAACGAGATTGAACAAGGTAGATCGAATTTCGGGCAAGTAGCATACCGATAGACAAAGGGAATTGAATACGGGATTGATTGAATCCCCGACATCGTGGTTCATCCAACTGGGTATCATCGTGGAACATGTGGGAGCCAACATGGGTATCCAGATCCCGCTGTTGGTTATTGACCGGAGAATGTCTCGGTCATGTCTGCATGGTTCCCGAACCCGTAGGGTCTACACACTTAACGTTCGATGACGCTAGGGTTATAGGGAAAGTATGTACGTGGTTACCGAATGTTGTTCGGAGTCCCGGATGAGATCCCGGACGTCACGAGGAGTTCCAGAATGGTCCGGAGGTAAAGATTTATATATGGGAAGTCCTGTTTTGGTCACCGGAAAAGTTTCGGGTGTTATCGGTAATGTACCGGGACCACCGGGAGGGTCCCGGGGGTCCACCAAGTGGGGCCACCGGCCCCAGAAGGCTGCATGGGCCAAGTGTGGGAGGGGAACAGCCCCAGGTGGGCTGGTGCGCCCCCCCACCAAGGCCCAAGGCGCGTGGGAGAGTGGGAGGGGGCAAACCCTAGGTCCAGATGGGCCTTAAGGCCCACCCTAGTGGCGCCCCCCCTCTCCTCCCCTTGGCCGCACCCTAGATGGGTTTGGGGGCTGCCGCCACCCCTGGGGAGGAAACCCTAGGTGGGGGCGCAGCCCTCCCTCTCCCCCTATATATAGTGGAGGCAAAGGGGCAGCCCAATGCACGAAGTTCTCCTTCTCTTGGCGCAGCCCTACCCCTCTCCCTCCTCCTCTCCCGCGGTGCTTGGCGAAGCCCTGCAGGATTGCCACGCTCCTCCATCACCACCACGCCGTCGTGCTGCTGCTGGACGGAGTCTTCCCCAACCTCTCCCTCTCTCCTTGCTGGATCAAGGCGTGGGAGACGTCACCGGGCTGCACGTGTGTTGAACGCGGAGGCACCGTTCTTCGGTGCTTAGATCGGAATCAACCGCGATCTGAATCGCTACGAGTACGACTCCCTCATCCGCGTTCTTGCAACGCTTCCGCATCGCGATCTACAATGGTATGTAGATGCACTCCCCTTCCCCTCGTTGCTAGATTACTCCATAGATTGATCTTGGTGATGCGTAGAAAATTTTGAATTTCTTCTACGTTCGCCAACAGTGGCATCATGAGCTAGGTCTATGCGTAGTTTCTATGCACGAGTAGAATACAAAGCAGTCGTGGGCGTAGATGTTGCCAATTCTTCTTGCCGCTACTAGTCTTATCTTGTTTCGGCGGTATTGTGGGATGAAGCGGCCCGGACCGACCTTACACGTACGCTTACGTGAGACAGGTTCCACCGACTGACATGCACTAGTTGCATAAGGTGGCTAGCGGGTGTTTGTCTCTCCCACTTTAGTCGGAACGGATTCGATGAAAAGGGTCCTTATGAAGGGTAAATAGAAATTGGCATATCACGTTGTGGTCTTACGTAGGTAAGAAACGTTCTTGCTAGAAACCTATACAAGCCACGTAAAAACTTGCAACAACAATTAGAGGACGTCTAACTTGTTTTTGCAGCATATGCTATGTGATGTGATATGGCCAAAAGGATGTGATGAATGATATATGTGATGTATGAGATTGATCATGTTCTTGTAATAGGAATCACGACTTGCATGTCGATGAGTATGACAACCGGCAGGAGCCATAAGAGTTGTCTTAATTTATTGTATGACCTGCGTGTCAATGAAAACGCCATGTAATTACTTTACTTTATTGCTAACCGTTAGCCATAGTAGTAGAAGTAATAGTTGGCGAGACAACTTCATGAAGACACAATGATGGAGATCATGATGATGGAGATCATGGTGTCATGCCGGTGACGAAGGTGATCATGCCGCACCTCGAAGATGGAGATCAAAAGGCGCAAGATGATATTGGCCATATCACGTCACTTTATGATTTGCATGTGATGTTTATCATGTTTACATCTTATTTGCTTAGAACGACGGTAGCATAAATAAGATGATCTCTCACTAAAATTTCAAGAGAAGTGTTCCCCCTAACTGTGCACCGTTGCGAAGGTTCGTTGTTTCGAAGCACCACGTGATGATCGGGTGTGATAGATTCTAACGTTCGAATACAACGGGTGTTGACGAGCCTAGCATGTACAGACATGGCCTCGGAACACATGCGAAACACTTAGGTTGACTTGACGAGCCTAGCATGTACAGACATGGCCTCGGAACACAAGAGACCAAAAGGTCGAACATGAGTCGTATAGCAGATACGACCAACATGGAGATGTTCACCGATGATGACTAGTCCGTCTCACGTGATGATCGGACACGGCCTAGTTTGACTCGGATCATGTATCACTTAGATGACTAGAGGGATGTCTATCTGAGTGGGAGTTCATTAAATAATCAGATGAACTTCATTATCATGAACATAGTCAAAAGGTCTTTGCAAATTATGTCATACGCTTTAGTTCTACTGTTTAAGATATGTTCCTAGAGAAAATTTTGTTGAAAGTTGGTAGTAGCAATTATGCGGACTGGGTCCGTAAACTGAGGATTGTCCTCATTGCTGCACAGAAGGCTTATGTCCTTAATGCACCGCTCGGTGTGCTGAACCTCAGCGTCGTCTGTAGATGTTGCGAAACATCTGACATACACGTTTTTGATGACTACGTGATAGTTCAGTGCGTATTGCTAACGGTTTAGAATTGTGGCACTAAAGACGGTTTTTGAAACGTCGCAGAACATATGAGATGTTCCGAAGACTGAAATTGGGATTTCAGACTAGTGCCCACGTCAAGAGGTATGAGACCCCTGACATGTTTCTTAAGCCTGCAAACTAAGGGAGAAAAGCTCAATCGTTGGGCATGTGCTCAGATTGTCTGAGTACCACAATCGCTTGAATCGAGTGGGAGTTAATCTTCCAGATGAGATAGTGATGGTTCTCCATAGTCACTGCCACCAAGCTATTAGAGCTTCGTGATGAACTATCACATATCAGGGATAGATATGATGATCCTTGAGCAACTCGCGATGTTTGACACCGCGAAAGTAGAAATCAAGAAGGAGCATCAATTGTTGATGGTTAGTAAAACCACTAGTTTAAGAAGGGCAAGGGCAAAAGGGATACTTCATGAAACAACAAGTCATTTGCTGCTCTAGTGAAGAATCCCAAGGTTGAACCCAAACCTGAGACTAAGTGCTTCTGTAATGAGAGGAACGGTCACTGAAGCAGTACTACCCTAGATACTTGGTAGATGAGAAGGCAGGCAAGGTCGACAGAAGTATATTGGATATACATTATATGAATGTGTACTTTACTAGTACTCCTAGCAGCACCAGGGTATTAGATACCGGTTTGGTTGCCAAGTGTTAGTAACCCGAAATAAAAGCTGCGGAATAAACAGAGACTAGCTAAAGGTGAGATGACGATATGTGTTGGAAGTGTTTCCAAGGTTGATGTGATCAAGCATCGCATGCTCCCTCTACCATCGAGATTTGGTGTTTGCGTTGAGCATGATTGGATTATGTTTATCGCAATACGGTTATTCATTTAAGGAGAATAATGGTTACTTTGTTTATTTGAATAATACCTTCAATGGTCTTGCACCTAAAATGAATCTCGATCGCAGTGATACACATGTTCGTGCCAAAAGATATAAAATAGTAATGATAGTACCACATACTTGTGGCACTGCCATTTGAGTCATATTGGTATAGAACGCATAAAGAAGCTCCATGTAGATGGATCTTTGGACTCACTCGTTTTTGAAAAGATTGAGACATGCGAATCATGTCTATTGGTATATATGCATGAAGAAACTCCATGCAGATGGATCGTTTGGACTCACTTGATTTTGAATCACTTGAGACATGCATATCATACCACATGGGCAAGATGACTGAAAGGCCTCGTTTTCAGTAAGATGGAACAATAGAGCAACTTATTGGAAGTAATACATTTTGATGTATGCAGTCCAATGAGTGCTGAGGCATGCAGTGGATATCGTTATGTTCTTACTTCACAGATGATTTGAGTAGATGCTGAGTGTATTTACTTGATGAAACACAAGTCTGAATTATTGAAAGGTTCAAGTAATTTCAGAGTGAAGTTGAAGATCGTCGTGACAAGAGGATGAAATGTCTGTGATATGATCATAGAGATGAGTATCTGAGTTACGAGTTTGGCACACAATTAAGACACTGTGGAAAGTGTTTCACAATTAATACCGCCTGGAACACCACAGTGTGATGGTGTGTCCGAACATCATAACTGCACCCTATTGGATATGGTGCATACCATGATGTCTCTTATCGAATTACCACTATCGTTTATGGGTTAGGCATTAGAGATAACCACATTCACTTTAAAAAGGGGCACCACGCAATTCCGTTGAGACGACACCGTTTAGAGAAACCTAAGTTGTCGTTTCTTAAAAGTTTGGGGCTGCGATGCTTATGTGAAAAAGTTTCAGGCTGATAAGCTCGAACCCAAAGCGGATAAATGCATCTTCATAGAAAACCCAAAACAGTTGGGTATACCTCCTATTTCAGATCTGGAAGCAAAAGTAATTGCTTCTAGAAACGAGTCCTTTCTCGAGGAAAAGTTTCTCTCGAAAGAATTGAGTGGGAGGATGGTGGAGACTTGATAAGGTTATTGAACCGTCACTTCAACTAGTGTGTAGCAGGGCACAGGAAGTTGTTCCTGTGGCACCTACACCAATTGAAGTGGAAGCTTATGATAGTGATCATGAAACTTCGGATCAAGTCACTACCAAACCTCGTAGGACGACGATGATGCGTACTACTTCAGAGTGGTACGTGATCCTGTCTGAGATATCATGTTGTTGGACAATACTGAACCTACGAGCTATGGAGAAGCGATGGTGGGCCCGGATTCCGACAAATGGCTCGAGGCCATAAAATCCGAGAGGATCCATGTATGAAAACAAAGTATAGACTTTGAGAGAACTACTTGATGGTCGTAAGGCTGTTGAGGTAAATGGATCTTTAAGAAGAAGACGGACATGGACGGTAATGTTACCGTCTATGAAGCTCGACTTGTGGCAAAGAGAATTTTCACAAGTTCAAGGAGTTGACTACGATGAGATTTTCTCATCCATAGCGATGCTTAAGTCCGTCGGAATCATGTTGGCATTAGCTGCATTTATGAAATCTGGCAGATGGATGTCAAAAACAAGTTTCCTTACCTGTTTTCGTAAGGAAAGGTTGTATGTGATACAATCAGAAAGGTTTTGTCGATCCTAAGGATGCTAAAAGGTATGCTAGCTCCAGCGATCCTTCTAAGGACTGGAGTAAGCATCTCGGAGTTGGAATGTACGCTTTGATGAGATGATCAAAGATTTTGGGTTTAATCAAAGTTTATGAGAAACTTGTATTTCCAATAAAGTGAGTGGGAGCGCTACAACATTTCTGATAAGTATATGTGAATGACATATTGTTGATCCGAAATGATGTAGAATTTCTGGAAAGCATAAAGGGTTGTTTGAAAGGAGTTTTTTTTCAAAGGAAGACCTGGATAAAGCTGCTTACATATTGGGCATCAAGATCTATAGAGATAGATCAAGACGCCTGATGATACTTTCAAAGAACGCACACCTTGACATGATTTTGAAAGAGTTCAACGTAGATCAGCAAAGAAGGAGTTCTTGGCTGTGTTACAAGGTGTGAGTATTGAGTAAGACTCAAGACCTGACCACAGCAGAAGAGAGAGAAAGGACGAAGGTCGTCCCCTATGCTTCAGACGTAGGCTCTACAGTATGCTATGCTGTGTACCGCACAAGTAGTGTGCCTTGCCATGAGTTGGTCAAAGGGTACAATAGTGATCCGGGAATGGATCACATGACAGCGGTCGAACTTATCCTTAGTATCTAGTGGACTAAGGAATTTTCTCGATTATGGAGGTGAAAAGGAGTTCGTCGTAAAGGGTTACGTCGATGCGAACTTTGACACTAATCCGGATGACTCTGAGTAGTAGACCGGATTCGTATAGTAGAGCAGTTACTTGAAATGGCTCCAAGTAGCGCGTGGTAGCATCCACAAGATGACATAGATATTCGTAAAGCACACACGGATCTGAAAGGTTCAGACCCGTTGACTAAATAACCTCTCTCACAAGCATAACATGATCAAACCAGAACTCATGGAGTGTTAATCACATAGTGATGTGAACTAGATTGTTGACTCTAGTAAACTCTTTGGATGTTGGTCACATGGTGATGTGACCTATGAGTGTTAATCACATGGTGATGTGGACTAGATTATTGACTCTAGTGCAAGTGGGAGACTGTTGGAAATATGCCCTAGAGGCAATAATAAATAGGTTATTATTATATTTCCTTGTTCATGATAATCGTTTATTATCCATGCTAGAATTGTATTGATAGGAAACTCAGATACATGTGTGGATACATAGACAACACCATGTCCCTAGTAAGCCTCTAGTTGACTAGCTCGTTGATCAATAGATGGTTACGGTTTCCTGACCATGGACATTGGATGTCATTGATAACGGGATCACATCATTAGGAGAATGATGTGATGGACGAGACCCAATCCTAAGCCTAGCACAAGATCGTGTAGTTCGTTTGCTCAGAGCTTTTCTAATGTTAAGTATCATTTCCTTAGACCATGAGATTGTGCAACTCCCGGATACCGTAGGAATGCTTTGGGTGTACCAAACGTCACAACGTAACTGGGTGGCTATAAAGGTGCACTACAGGTATTTCCGAAAGTGTCTGTTGGGTTGGCACGAATCGAGACTGGGATTTGTCACTCCGTGTAAACGGAGAGGTATCTCTGGGCCCACTCGGTAGGACATCATCATAATGTGCACAATGTGACCAAGGAGTTGATCATGGGATGATGTGAGTTACGGAACGAGTAAAGAGACTTGCCGGTAACGAGATTGAACAAGGTAGATCGAATCTCGGGCAAGTAGCATACCGATAGACAAAGGGAATTGAATACGGGATTGATTGAATCCCCGACATCGTGGTTCATCCAACTGGGTATCATCGTGGAACATGTGGGAGCCAACATGGGTATCCAGATCCCGCTGTTGGTTATTGACCGGAGAATGTCTCGGTCATGTCTGCATGGTTCCCGAACCCGTAGGGTCTACACACTTAACGTTCGATGACGCTAGGGTTATAGGGAAAGTATGTACGTGGTTACCGAATGTTGTTCGGAGTCCCGGATGAGATCCCGGACGTCACGAGGAGTTCCAGAATGGTCCGGAGGTAAAGATTTATATATGGGAAGTCCTGTTTTGGTCACCGGAAAAGTTTCGGGTGTTATCGGTAATGTACCGGGACCACCGGGAGGGTCCCGGGGGTCCACCAAGTGGGGCCACCGGCCCCAGAAGGCTGCATGGGCCAAGTGTGGGAGGGGAACAGCCCCAGGTGGGCTGGTGCGCCCCCCCCCACCAAGGCCCAAGGCGCGTGGGAGAGTGGGAGGGGGCAAACCCTAGGTCCAGATGGGCCTTAAGGGCCACCCTAGTGGCGCCCCCCCTCTCCTCCCCTTGGCCGCACCCTAGATGGGTTTGGGGGCTGCCGCCACCCCTGGGGAGGGAACCCTAGGTGGGGGCGCAGCCCTCCCTCTCCCCCTATATATAGTGGAGGCAAAGGGGCAGCCCAATGCACGAAGTTCTCCTTCTCTTGGCGCAGCCCTACTCCTCTCCCTCCTCCTCTCCCGCGGTGCTTGGCGAAGCCCTGCAGGATTGCCACGCTCCTCCATCACCACCACGCCGTCGTGCTGCTGCTGGACGGAGTCTTCCCCAACCTCTCCCTCTCTCCTTGCTGGATCAAGGCGTGGGAGACGTCACCGGGCTGCACATGTGTTGAACGCGGAGGCACCGTTCTTCGGTGCTTAGATCGGAATCAACCGCGATCTGAATCGCTACGAGTATGACTCCCTCATCCGCGTTCTTGCAATACTTCCACATCGCGATCTACAATGGTATGTAGATGCACTCCCCTTCCCCTCGTTGCTAGATTACTCCATAGATTGATCTTGGTGATGCGTAGAAATTTTTGAATTTCTGCTACGTTCGCCAACATGTGTGCAGGTGCTGTTTACATTGTGTTGCTTGGTTATCCTACTGGTTCGATACCTTGGTTTCATAACTGAGGGAAATACCTACCGTCGTTGTGCTACATCATCCCTCCCTCTCTGGGGAAATACTGACGTAGTTGCAGCTACCATCACACCTCCGTGTTCAGCACACGTTCAGCTCGATGACGTCCCTCGTACTCTTGATCCAGTTGAGGCCGAGGGAGAGTTCCGTCAGCACGACGGTGTGGCGACGGTGATGATGAAGTTACCGGCGCAGGGCTTCGCCTAAGCTCTATGATGATATGACCGAGGTGTGTTTCTGTGGAGGGGGGCACCGCACACGGCTAAGAGAAACTTTGTTGTGCCTTTGGGGTGCCCCCCTCCCATGTATATAAAAGGGGAGAGGAGAGGAGGTCGGCCGGCGCGCCATGGGGGGAGTCCTACTTGGACTCTTAGTCCAAGTAGGATTCGGTCCCCCCCTTTCCTAGTCCAAGTAGGAGAAGAAGGGAAAGAGGAGAGAAGAGAAGGAAGGAGGAGGACGCCGCCCCCTCCCCTTGTCCAATTCGGACTGGTCAAGGGGGGGGCACGCTCCACCTCTGGCCGGCCCTCTCTCTTCTCCACTAAGGCCCATTGTGGCCCATTAATCCCCCGGGGGGTTCCGGTAACCCCCCGGTACTCCAGAAAATGCCTGAACCTATCCGAAACCATTCCGGTGTCCAAACATAACCTTCCAATATATCAATCTTTATGTCTCGACCATTTCAACACTCCTCGTCATGTCCGTGATCTCATCCGGGACTCCAAACAAACTTCGGTACATCGAATCACATAACTCATAATACAAATCGTCATCGAACGTTAAGCGTGCGAACCCTACGGGTTCGAGAACTATGTAGACATGACCGAGACGCATCTCCGGTCAATAACCAATAGTGGAACCTGGATGCTCATATTGGCTCCTATATATTCTACGAAGATCTTTATCGGTCAAACCGCATAACAACATACGTTGTTCCCTTTGTCATCGGTATGTTACTTGCCTGAGATTCGATCGTCGGTATCACCATACCTAGTTTAATCTCGTTACCGACAAGTCTCTTTACTCGTTTCATAATGTATCATCCCATGACTAACTCATTAGTCACATTGCTTGCAAGGCTTATAGTGATGAGCATTACCGAGAGGGCCCAGAGATACCTCTCCAACAATCGGAGTGACAAATCCTAATCTCAATCTATGCCAACTCAAAAAACACCATCGGAGACACATGTAGAGCATCTTTATAATCACCCAGTTACGTATGATGTTTGATAGCACACTAAGTGTTCCTCCGGTATACGGGAGTTGCATAATCTCATAGTCATAGGAACATGTATAAGTCATGAAGAAAGCAATAGCAATAAACTAAACGACCATAGTGCTAAGCTAACGGATGGGTCTTGTCCATCACATTATTCTCTAATGATGTGATCCCGTTCATCAAATGACAACACATGTCTATGGCTAGGAAACTTAACCATCTTTGATTAACGAGCTAGTCTAGTAGAGGCATACTAGGGACACTCTGTTTGTCTATGTATTCACACATGTACTAAGTTTCTGGTTAATACAATTCTAGCATGAATAATAAACATTTATCATGATATAAGGAAATATAAATAACAATTTTATTATTGCCTCTAGGGAATATTTCCTTCAAGGGTTGATCCCACCCTCAACATCAGATGTTGGGGTGGGGGATGGAATGCGCCCTCTGGTACCAAGGCTTGAGCGAGGGAAGGGTCGGCCTCCATCTCTAAAGTCGTCGGAGTGGCTCCCACATTGGCGTGCGGAGAAGACTCTGGAAGGCCAAACGTGTCCTCGTTCACAGCGTCGTGCTACTCCCTAAAGGAAAAGACGCGGGGGGAAATAAGACAAAATCCCGCCAATAAAACCTCTCCACCCTCTCTTGCTGGATCAAGAAGGCGGAGACGTCACCGAGCCGTACGTGTGCACATCGTGAAGGTGTCGTCCATTAGGCACTGGATCAGATTGGATCACGAAGGTAGTATGACTACGCCAACAACGATCTCTAGATTGTTAATGCTTTCAGTCTACAAGGGTATGTAGACACTTCCCCCTCTCATCGCTAGCATCTCCATAGAATAGATCTTGGGTGTTTCATAGGAAAAACTTTTATTTTCCATGCAACGTTCCCCATCAATCTCAGTCTCTCCATTGCAATCTTGAATTAGCTCAAGACAATTTGGATCGATAATAACTTTTGAGTAGCCTAATATACCACTAAGAGCTAAGCCATTTTTCATCGCCATCAACTCTGTAGAGGGAATGTATAGATAATGTTCCGGTAGGGAGCTTGCGTGAGCCAATGGCTTCCCATAACTATTGCAGAGTACCACCCATGTCATTGGACCCATCTTCAGAGAAGGAGGCATCAACATTCAAATTATAAGTGTTATGTGAAGGCCTCAAGCACTTTTCCTTGCGAATCTCAACTGCGCCTATTGCACTCGAAGCATTTTATGTTATCACATGTATCGCTGGTGCCATTCTATAATACTCTCTTGAATCCCAAACGTTCAATGTTGGGGATTACTTCCTTCTCTCTCTCATAAGATCTTTTAGAACAATGTTGCATGACCTATCAACTAGCAAAGCATGATCAACAGTTTCCTTTGGCCCCAACGCCCCTCATATTTCTTCGGAAATCGTATCTGGTGACCTTTCCCTGGGAGGCTAGCCGTCGCAAGAACCTTGACGCGCGTCAGATGCCACGTAGGCCAGCTCGAGCAAGTCGCTGCTTCAGATTTCTTGGCGAATGTAAATCATGCGAGGAGTAGGGGGGCTCGAACCAGAGACCTCACGCGCCTGGCGTGCACCCCCTAAGAGCAACTCTAGCAGACCCCGCATCCCGCCGGCCCGCAAAACGCGTTTGTAGTTCGCGCAAAACCGCTTTTGCGGGACGGCTTGGACGGCCACAGATGCAGACCCCTCAAACGGACCCGTAAAAAAGCATATTCCGCGAATATGTTTTTTTACAAGTCGGCTTTGCGAGGTCAGCTCTTTGCGCCGCTGCATCCCGCATCTCATCGGCCCGCAAATATCAAATCCAACATAATACAACAATCAAAAGCAAAACTTAATTATTCAAATAAAACACAATACAATAATCATCCACATTACAAATAATTATTCAAATCACCATAGCAAACTTAAATAATGCAATACAAAACTTGTCATGAATACAGAAATGATTCACTGTCCAGCCCTTTGCCAATGGTGCTCAGTGAGATCCTCCTGAAGTTGAAAGTGGGTGTTTGCATTTTCAATCTCCTTGTATGTTTGAAGAAAATCTCTAATGCAGTTAGGGTCTCTAGCTGGTTTGACACGACTACCCACATTGTCATAAAAGAATTCCAAGTTCATTCCTCTCTCATCTTCAAGAATCATATTGTGCAGGATAACACATCATGTCATAATATTTTTCAAGGTTTTCTTATCCCAAAAACGAGCAGGACCACGGACAATGGCAAATCTAGATTGCAAAACACCGAATGCTCTTTCAATGTCTTTTCGGGCCGCCTGTTGCACCCTTGCAAATTCACATTGCTTTTTAGTTTTAGGTTCTTTGATGCTTTTGACAAATGTGCACCAAGGAGGGTATATACTGTTGGGGAACGTAGTAATTTCAAAAAAATTCTACGCACACGCAAGATCATGGTGATGCATAGCAACGAGAGGGGAGAGTGTTGTCCACGTACCCTCATAGACCGAAAGCGGAAGCGTTAACACAACGTGGTTGATGTAGTCGTACGTCTTCACGATCCGACCGATCAAGTACCGAACGCACGGCACCTCCGAGTTCAGCACACGTTCAGCTCGATGACGTCCCTCGAACTCCGATCCAGCCGAGTGTTGAGGGAGAGTTTCGTCAGCACGAAGGCGTGGTGACAATGTTGATGTTCTACCGACGCAGGGCTTCGCCTAAGCACCGCTACGATATTATCGAGGTGTAATATGGTGGAGGGGGGCACCGCACACGGCTAAGAGATCAATGATCAATTGTGTGTCTAGAGGTGCCCCCCTGCCCCCGTATATAAAGGAGCAAGGGGGGTTCGGCCGGCCAAGGGGAGAGGCGCGCCAGGAGGAGTCCTACTCCTACCGGGAGTAGGACTCCCCCCTTTTCCATGTTGGAATAGGAGAGAGGGGGGAAGAGGTGGAGGGGAGGAAGGAAAGGGGGGGCGTCGCCCCCCTCTCCTTGTCCTATTCGGATTGGGGGAGGGGCGTGCGGCCCTGCCCTGGCCTCCTCTCCTCTCTTCCACCTAGGCCCACTAAGGCCCATTAAGTTACCGGGGGGTTTCGGTAACCTCCCGGTTCTCCGGAAAAATCCCGATTTCACCCGGAACACTTCTGATGTCCAAACATAGGCTTCCAATATATCAATCTTTATGTCTCGACCATTTCGAGACTCCTCGTCATGTCCGTGATCACATCCGGGACTCCGAACAACCTTCGGTACATCAAAACATATAAACTCATAATATAACTGTCATCGTAACGTTAAGCGTGCGGACCCTACGGGTTCGAGAACTATGTAGACATGACCAAGACACCTCTCCGGTCAATAACCAATAGCGGAACCTGGATGCTCATATTGGTTCCCACATATTCTACGAAGATCTTTATCGGTCAGACCGCATAACAACATACGTTGTTCCCTTTGTCATCGGTATGTTACTTGCCCGAGATTTGATCGTCGGTATCTCGATACCTAGTTCAATCTCGTTACCGGCAAGTCTCTTTACTCGTTCTGTAATACATCATCCCGCAACTAACTCATTAGTCACAATGCTTGCAAGGCTTATAGTGATGTGTATTACTGAGTGGGCCCAGAGATACCTCTTCGACAATCGGAGTGACAAATCCTAATCTCGAAATACGCCAACCCAACAAGTACCTTTGGAGACACCTGTAGAGCACCTTTATAATCACCCATTTACGTTGTGACGTTTGGTAGCACACAAAGTGTTCCTCCGGTACACGGGAGTTGCATAATCTCATAGTCATAGGAACATGTATAAGTCATGAAGAAAGCAATAGCAACATACTAAACGATCGAGTGCTAAGCTAACGGAATGGGTCAAGTCAATCATATCATTCTCCTAATGATGTGATCCCGTTAATCAAATGACAACTCATGTCTATGGCTAGAAAACATAACCATCTTTGATCAACGAGCTAGTCAAGTAGAGGCATACTAGTGACACTCTGTTTTTCTATGTATTCACACATGTATTATGTTTCCGGTTAATACAATTCTAGCATGAATAATAAACATTTATCATGATATAAGGAAATAAATAATAACTTTATTATTGCCTCTAGGGCATATTTCCTTCAGTCTCCCACTTGCACTAGAGTCAATAATCTAGATTACACAGTAATGATTCTTACACCCATGGAGTCTTGGTGCTGATCATGTTTTGCTCGTGGAAGAGGCTTAGTCAACGGGTCTGCAACATTCAGATCCGTATGTATCTTGCAAATTTCTATGTCTCCCACCTGGACTAAATCCATGATGGAATTGAAGCGTCTTTTGATGTGCTTGGTTCTCTTGTGAAATCTGGATTCCTTTGCTAAGGCAATTGCACCAGTATTGTCACAAAAGATTTTCATTGGTCCCGATGCACTAGGTATGACACCTAGATCGGATATGAACTCTTTCATCCAGACTCCTTCATTTGTTGCTTCCGAAGCAGCTATGTACTCCGCTTCACACATAGATCCCGCCACGACACTTTGCTTAGAACTGCAGCAACTGACAGCTCCACCGTTCAATGTAAACACGTATCCGGTTTGCGATTTAGAATCGTCCGGATCAGTGTCAAAGCTTGCATCAACGTAACCATTTACGATGAGCTCTTTGTCACCTCCATAAACGAGAAACTTATCCTTAGTCCTTTTCAGGTATTTCAGGATGTTCTTGACCGCTGTCCAGTGATCCACTCCTGGATTACTTTGGTACCTCCCTGCTAAACTTATAGCAAGGCACACATCAGATCTGGTACACAACATTGCATACATGATAGAGCCTATGGCTGAAGCATAGGGAACATCTTTCATCTTCTCTCTATCTTCTGCAGTGGTCGGGCATTGAGTCTTACTCAATCTCACACCTTGTAGTACAGGCAAGAACCCTTTCTTTGCTTGATCCATTTTGAACTTCTTCAAAACTTTGTCAAGGTATGTGCTTTGTGAAAGTCCAATTAAGCATCTTGATCTATCTCTATAGATCTTGATGCCTAATATATATGCAGCTTCACCGAGGTCTTTCATTGAAAAACTCTTATGCAAGTATCCCTTTATGCTATCCAGAAATTCTATATCATTTCCAATTAGCAATATGCCATCCACATATAATATCAGAAATGCTACTGAGCTCCCAGTCACTTTCTTGTAAATACAGGCTTCTCCAAAAGTCTGTACAAAACCAAATGCTTTGATCACACTATCAAAGCGTTTATTCCAACTCCGAGAGGCTTGCACCAGTCCATAAATGGATCGCTGGAGCTTGCACACTTTGTTAGCTCCCTTTGGATCAACAAAACCTTCCGGTTGCATCATATACAACTCTTCTTCCAGAAATCCTATTCAGGAATGTAGTTTTGACATCCATTTGCCAAATTTCATAATCATAAAATGCGGCAATTGCTAACATGATTCGGACAGACTTGAGCATCGCTACGGGTGAGAAGGTCTGATCGTAGTCAATCCCTTGAACTTGTCGAAAACCTTTCGCAACAAGTCGAGCTTTATAGACAGTAACATTACCGTCAGCGTCAGTCTTCTTCCTGAAGATCCATTTATTTTCAATAGCTTGCCGATCATCGGGCAAGCCAACCAAAGTCCATACTTTGTTCTCATACATGGATCCCATCTCGGATTTCATGGCCTCAAGCCATTTTGCGGAATCTGGGCTCACCATCGCTTCTTCATAGTTCGTAGGTTCGTCATGGTCTAGTAACATAACCTCCAGAACAGGATTACCGTACCACTCTGGTGCGGATCTTAATCTGGTTGACCTACGAGGTTCAGTAATAACTTGATCTGAAGTTTCATGATCATTATCATTAACTTCCTCACTAATTGGTGTAGGTGTCGCAGAAACTGGTTTCTGTGATGATCTACTTTCCAATAAGGGAGCAGGTACAGTTACCTCATCAAATTCTACTTTCCTCCCACTCACTTCTTTCGAGAGAAACTCCTTCTCTAGAAAGGATCCATTCTTAGCAACGAATGTCTTGCCTTCGGATCTGTGATAGAAGGTGTACCCAACAGTCTCCTTTGGGTATCCTATGAATACACATTTCTCCGATTTAGGTTCGAGCTTATCAGGTTGAAGTTTCTTCACATAAGCATCGCAACCCCAAACTTTAAGAAACGACAACTTTGGTTTCTTGCCAAACCATAGTTCATAAGGCGTCGTCTCAATGGATTTTGATGGTGCCCTATTTAGAGTGAATGCAGTCGTCTCTAAAGCATAACCCCAAAACGATAGCGGTAAACCAATAAGAGACATCATAGATCGCACCATATCTAGTAACTAGAAAGTACGATTACGACGTTCGGACACACCATTACGCTGTGGTGTTCCGGGTGGCGTGAGTTGCGAAACTATTCCGCATTGTTTCAAATGGGCCAAACTCGTAACTCAAATATTCTCCTCCACGATCTGATCATAGAAACTTTATTTTCTTGTTACGATGATTTTCAACTTCGCTCTGAAATTCTTTGAACTTTTCAAATGTTTCAGACTTATGTTTCATTAAGTAGATAT
This sequence comes from Triticum aestivum, assembly GCF_018294505.1. Classification (NCBI taxonomy): domain Eukaryota; kingdom Viridiplantae; phylum Streptophyta; class Magnoliopsida; order Poales; family Poaceae; genus Triticum; species Triticum aestivum. The sequence goes on from NC_057811.1 coordinate 89,584,311, forward strand.
ACCCATATCTGCTCAAATCATCTGTGAAGGTGAGAAAATAACGATATCCGCTACGAGCCTCAATATTCATCGGACCACATACATCTGTATGTATGATTTCCAACAAATCAGTTGCTCTCTCCATAGTTCCGGAGAACGGTGTTTTAGTCATCTTGCCCATGAGACACGGTTCGCAAGTACCAAGTGATTCATAATCAAGTGATTCCAAAAGTCCATCATTATGGAGTTTCTTCATGCGCTTTACACCGATATGACCTAAACGGCAGTGCCACAAATAAGTTGCACTATCATTATCAACTCTGCATCTTTTGGCTTCGACATTATGAATATGTGTGTCACTACTATCGAGATTCATTAAAAATAGACCACTCTTCAAGGGTGCATGACCATAAAAGATATTATTCATATAAATAGAACAACCATTATTCTCTGATTTAAATGAATAACCGTCTCGCATCAAACAAGATCCAGATATAATGTTCATGCTCAACGCTGGCACCAAATAACAATTATTTAGGTCTAATACTAATCCCGAAGGTAGATGTAGAGGTAGCGTGCCGACGGCGATCACATCGACTTTGGAACCGTTTCCCACGCGCATCGTCACCTCGTCCTTGGCCAGTGTTCGCTTAATCTGTAGTCCCTGTTTCGAGTTGCAAATATTAGCAACAGAACCAGTATCAAATACCCAGGTGCTACTGCGAGCTCTGGTAAGGTACACATCAATAACAAGTATATCACATATACCTTTGTTCACCTTGCCATCCTTCTTATCCGCCAAATACTTGGGGCAGTTCCGCGTCCAGTGACCAGTCTGCTTGCAGTAGAAGCACTCAGTCTCAGGCTTAGGTCCAGATTTGGGTTTCTACTCCTGAACAGCAACTTGCTTGCTGTTCTTCTTGAAGTTCCCCTTTTTCTTCCCTTTGCCCTTTTTCTTGAAACTAGTGGTCTTATTGACCATCAACACTTGATGCTCCTTTTTGATTTCTACCTCCGCTGCCTTTAGCATTGCGAAGAGCTCGGGAATTGTCTTATTCATCCCTTGCATGTTATAGTTCATCACGAAGCTCTTGTAGCTTGGTGGCAGTGATTGAAGAATTCTGTCAACGACGCTATCATCCGGAAGATTAACTCCCAGTTGAATCAAGTGATTATTATACCCAGACATTTTGAGTATATGCTCACTGACAGAACTATTCTCTTCCATCTTGCAACTGTAGAACTTATTGGAGACTTCATATCTCTCAATCCGGGCATTTGCTTGAAATATTAACTTCAACTCCTGGAACATCTCATATGCTCCATGACGTTCAAAACGTCGTTGAAGACCCAGTTCTAAGCCGTAAGGCATGGCACACTGAACTATCGAGTAGTCATCAGCTTTGCTCTGCCAGACGTTCATAACTTCTGGTGTTGCTCTTGCAGCAGGCCTGGCACCCAGCGGTGCTTCCAGGACGTAATTCTTCTGCGCAGCAATGAGGATAATCCTCAAGTTACGGACCCAGTCCGTGTAATTGCTACCATCATCTTTCAACTTTGCTTTCTCAAGGAACGCATTAAAATTCAACGGAACAACAACACGGGCCATCTATCTACAATTAACATAGACAAGCAAGATACTATCAGGTACTAAGTTCATGATAAATTTAAGTTCTATTAATCATATTACTTAAGAACTCCCACTTAGATAGACATCCCTCTAATCATCTAAGTGATTACGTGATCCAAATCAACTAAACCATAACCGATCATCACGTGAAATGGAGTAGTTTTCAATGGTGAACATCACTATGTCGATCATATCTACTATATGATTCACGCTCGACCTTTCGGTCTCAGTGTTCCGAGGCCATATCTGCATATGCTAGGCTCGTCAAGTTTAACCTGAGTATTCTACGTGTGCAAAACTGGCTTGCACCCATTGTAGATGGACGTAGAGCTTATCACACCCGATCATCACATGGTGTCTGGGCACGACGAACTTTGGCAACGGTGCATACTCAGGGAGAACACTTTTATCTTGAAATTTTAGTGAGAGATCATCTTATAATGCTACCGTCAATCAAAGCAAGATAAGATGCATAAAAGATAAACATCACATTCAATCAATATAAGTGATATGATATGGCCATCATCATCTTGTGCTTGTGATCTCCATCTCCGAAGCACCGTCATGATCACCATCGTCACCGGCGCGATACCTTGATCTCCATCGTAGCATCGTTGTCGTCTCGCCAACTATTGCTTTTACGACTATCGCTACCGCTTAGTGATAAAGTAAAACAATTACATGGCGATTGCATTGCATACAATAAAGCGACAACCATGTGGCTCCTGCCAGTTGCCGATAACTCGGTTACAAAACATGATCATCTCATACAATAAAATATAGCATCATGTCTTGACCATATCACATCACAACATGCCCTGCAAAAACAAGTTGGACGTCCTCTACTTTGTTGTTGCAAGTTTTATGTGGCTGCTACGGGCTTAGCAAGAACCGTTCTTACCTACGCATCAAAACCACAACGATAGTTTGTCAAGTTGGTGCTGTTTTAACCTTCGCAATGACTGGGCGTAGCCACACTCGGTTCAACTAAAGTGAGAGAGACAGACACCCGCCAGTCACCTTTAAGCAACGAGTGCTCGCAATGGTGAAACCAGTCTCGCGTAAGCGTACGCGTAATGTCGGTCCGGGCCGCTTCATCTCACAATACCGCTGAACCAAAATATGGCATGCTAGTAAGCAGTATGACTTATATCGCCCACAACTCACTTGTGTTCTACTCGTGCATATAACATCAACGCATAAAACCTGGCTCGGATGCCACTGTTGGGGAACGTAGTAATTTCAAAAAAATTCTACGCACACGCAAGATCATGGTGATGCATAGCAACGAGAGGGGAGAGTGTTGTCCATGTACCCTCGTAGACCGAAAGCGGAAGCGTTAACCCAACGCGGTTGATGTAGTCGTACGTCTTCACGATCCGACCGATCAAGTACCGAACGCACGACACCTCCGAGTTCAGCACACGTTCAGCTCGATGACGTCCCTCGAACTCTGATCCAGCCGAGTGTTGAGGGAGAGTTTCGTCAGCACGACGGCGTGGTGACAATGTTGATGTTCTACCGACGCAGGGCTTCGCCTAAGCACCGCTACGATATTATCGAGGTGTAATATGGTGGAGGGGGGCACCGCACACGGCTAAGAGATCAATGATCAATTGTGTGTCTAGAGGTGCCCCCCTGCCCTCGTATATAAAGGAGCAAGGGGGGGTTCGGCCGGCCAAGGGGAGAGGCGCGCCAGGAGGAGTCCTACTCCTACCGGGAGTAGGACTCCCCCCCTTTTTCCATGTTGGACTAGGAGAGAGGGGGGAAGAGGTGGAGGGGAGGAAGGAAAGGGGGGCGTCGCCCCCCTCTCCTTGTCCTATTCGGATTGGGGGGAGGGGCGTGCGGCCCTGCCCTGGCCTCTTCTCCTCTCTTCCACCTAGGCCCACTAAGGCCCATTAAGTTACCGGGGGGTTCCGGTAACCTCCCGGTACTCCGGAAAAATCTCGATTTCACCCGGAACACTTCCGATGTCCAAACATAGGCTTCCAATATATCAATCTTTATGTCTCGACCATTTCGAGACTCCTCGTCATGTCCGTGATCACATCCGGGACTCTGAACAACCTTCGGTACATCAAAACATATAAACTCATAATATAACTGTCATCGTAACGTTAAGCGTGCGGACCCTACGGGTTCGAGAACTATGTAGACATGACCGAGACACCTCTCCGGTCAATAACCAATAGCGAAAACTGGATGCTCATATTGGTTCCCACATATTCTACGAAGATCTTTATCGGTCAGACCGCATAACAACATACGTTGTTCCCTTTGTCATCGGTATGTTACTTGCCCGAGATTCGATCGTCGGTATCTCGATACCTAGTTCAATCTCGTTACCGGCAAGTCTCTTTACTCATTCTGTAATACATCATCCCGCAACTACATCATTAGTCACAATGCTTGCAAGGCTTATAGTGATGTGTATTACTGAGTGGGCCCAGAGATACCTCTCCGACAATCGGAGTGACAAATCCTAATCTCGAAATACGCCAACCCAACAAGTACCTTTGGAGACACCTGTAGAGCACCTTTATAATCACCCAGTTACGTTGTGACGTTTGGTAGCACACAAAGTGTTCCTCCGGTAAACGGGAGTTGCATAATCTCATAGGCATAGGAACATGTATAAGTCATGAAGAAAGCAATAGCAACATACTAAACGATCGAGTGCTAAGCTAACGGAATGGGTCAAGTCAATCACATCATTCTCCTAATGATGTGATCCTGTTAATCAAATGAAAACTCATGTCTATGGCTAGGAAACATAACCATCTTTGATCAACGAGCTAGTCAAGTAGAGGCATACTAGTGACACTCTGTTTGTCTATGTATTCACACATGTATTATGTTTCCGGTTAATACAATTCTAGCATGAATAATAAACATTTATCATGATATAAGGAAATAAATAATAACTTTATTATTGCCTCTAGGGCATATTTCCTTCATATACCATCTGCAAGATAGTACCCCTTTGTGTATTCATGCCCATTGATAGTGTAGTTGCAAGCAGGAGCATCACCACTAGCAAGCCTAGCAAATAAATGAGACCGTTGCAACACATTGATATCATTGAGAGTGCACGGCATACCAAAAAAAGCAATGCCAAATCCATAATTCCTCGGACGCTACGGCCTCTAGCACAATTGTTGCATCGCGAGACTTGCCACAATACATTCCTTGCCATGCCTTGGGGCAATTTTTCCAAGTCCAATGCATACAATCAATGCTACCTAGCATGCCAGGCCAACCTCTCCTCTCATTAGTTGCCATCAATTTCTTTGTGTCATCTTTGTTGGGTGCCCGAAGATACTCAGGACCAAAGACACGGATGATCACCTTTGCAAATCTACGCACAGACTCAATTGTAGTATCTTCGCCAATGCGAAGGTACTCATCGGCATAGTCAGCCGAAACACCATATGCAATCACCCGCATTACCGCGGAGATTTTTTGATATGCACTAAATCCCTTTAAGCCCACAGCATTTCTTCTTTGAGTAAAATACCGGCAATTTGCCTCGCAAGCTTGAACAATTTTGACAAAGAGGGATTCGCGCATTCGGCACCTTCTCCGGAAGAGGTGCGGTGGATATGTTGGATTCTCCACGAAGTAGTCTTGCATCAACATCTCGTTCCCAAGATGACAATTTCGGGGAATGCAAAGACGCCCGACGGTCGATCCTCGCCTCCTCTTCTGGTTCTCGTCTTCGTGCTCCTTCACGGCAAGTGCCATGACCAATGTTTGCTGCCGAAAGTTCGCAAGCATGGTCTCAACATCCGAGTCGTCCGAATCGTCCGAATCGGAGAGCAAGAACTTCTCGCACGGGCTCAACTCCATGTACATGCACACCGGCGCGTCAAATTAACTATACCGCTCGCAAAAATCACAACAAAACGCACTAACCGGTGGCGAACGCGGTGGGTGATCCCGGGCGGCGACGAGAGGCGGGCCCGACGGTGGTCGATCCCCGGCGGCGGCAGCGACGAGGGCGGCTCTTCTCGCCGGATCCGGGGGGTTGGTGCAGCGTCTGGCGCGGGAGGGTGTGGGGCGGCCCCGCGGACCGATTCTGCCCGCAGATTTGGCCGGAATCGCTGGCGGCGGGCAGGCGGAAGCAAGGGCGGTCGGCAGCGGAAAGAGGGGGGAAAGCGTGCGGGCTGAAATGTCCCTCCCACCAACTGCTTCTCTGTGATGCAGGGCACCGCAGCCGCGAGGGGGAAACCCGCGTATTCCCGGGTTGGGGTCGGGATTTTGCCGCGCCCCTCAAAATTTTATGCGGTCCGGGGCGGCATGCGGGGTCTGATCGGGCAGGTTTTTCCGCCCCTGCCCGCATTTTGGCCGGTTATTTTGCGGGTCGGGGACGGATGCGGGGTCTGCTAGAGTTGCTCTAACACTTGGACTATAGCAAGTTTTGTGTATATTTGTAGTTAAACTTGTTTTTATATATCTTATGAAACTATTTTTATTTTATTTCAAATTTAACATTTCATTTGAAAATAATCCAAAATATCATGAGTTTTTTTCATTATTGTTAGAACAAAAAAAATCCTTTTAGAGGTGATTTTTTTCTTCTAAACTTGCCATGTGCAGTTTTATTATATATAGCTTGGCATTTCGTCTATGTCCTTTTTAATGCCGCACATGACAGTTTTAATAATTAATAACATGACATTTTTCTAGGTCATCTTAATGCCCCACATGGCATTTTTTAGTAAATAGCATGTCCTTTTAATAATTAATAACATGTCATTTTCTATTATTAGGAGGACGACGGTTTTATTATCAGTCACATGCAATTTTCATATTTTAGTTACATCGCATTTTTATTTATGACAATTTATGATAAATACTATGGCATTTTTTTAGTAAAGAGTGTTGCATTTTACTAATTAATAACATGGAATTTTCTATTATTATGAGGATGGCAGTTTTATTATTAGTAACATGCATGTTTTTTAGTTACATGGCATTTTCATTTATCAAGAGGGATGGCAGTTTATGAAAAATACCATGGCATTTTTATTATTAATAACATGGCATTTTTTATTATTAATAACATGGCATTTTTTATCATTAGGAGGTTGTTAGTTTTATAATTAGGAGGGCGGCAATTTTATTATTGAGAGCATGGCATTTTTATTACAGTTTCCATGGCATTTTTTATTAGGAAGAGGATGGCAATTTTTTTGCCATGGAAAAAATATTCACTGAAATGGATTTTTTTTTTCATGAATTGTGCACAGTGACAAAATAAAGCAAAAAATTTACATCATACTCTCAGTTAGACAAGGAAATTAATGGAATGGATGGATTTTTTATGAATTGTGCAAATCATTTTTTTAAAGTAGCATGGCATTTTCATTTTTTATAATCATGGAAATTATAAAATGTTTATTCTCTGTGTGTTACGAAAAGAATATGTATTTTTTTATTCATGGCATTTTGGGAAGAAGAAAAAAAAAACTATAAACTGGGCCTCTGGGCCATTAGGGGTTCTCCCTGGCCTTTCCCATGCGAAATATGGAGGGAGGGTTGATTCGTTCGCTAGGAGCAGCTCTCCCCAGCGGGAATTTCGGGAGCAACTAGTTAACGAGCGCTCCTTCGGGAGCCTCGCAACGACCAGCGCCACTTGGCGCGCTCTCAGCCATTCGCCACATGTCGTGCTCTGGACGATCCCTTCGGATTTTGTTTTTTATTTTTTCGCACGCGTTTTCAGCTTTTTAAACGGTTTTTTTTCGGGTTTTTTCGACGTTTTGGTTTTCCACCGGTCTTTCTTAGATTTTTGATCAAAAAAAAATTCGAAACAAAAAAAATTTTGCGCGAAAAAACGCGTTTTCTTTTTTTTTCCTTTCGCGAAAGTCACGGTTTTTCTTTCGCAAGAGGCACGGTTGTGCTTTATCGAGAGTCACAGCCGTGCCTTTCGGAAATGAAAAAAAACGCGTTTTCTGTTTCTTTTTCTTTCGCGAGAGTCACGGTTTTGCTTCCGCCAGAGGCATGGTTTTGCTTTCGCGAGAGTCAC